>NW_026867601.1:326041-420946 GCF_020745735.1 Hemiscyllium ocellatum
CCACACCCCCACCCCCACCCTCACTCTCACCCCCACCCTCACCCCCACCCCACCCCCAGCCCCACCCACACCCCCAGCCCCACCCCCACCCTCACCCCCACCCCACCCCCACCCCCACCCTCACTCTCACCCCCACCCCCACCCACACCCCCACCCCTACCCACACCCACACCCCCACCCTCACCCTCACCCCCACCCCTACCCCCACCCTCACCCCCACCCCCACCCCCAGCCCAACCCCACCCCACCCTCACCCCCACCCCCACCCTCACCCCCACCCCCACCCCCACCCCCACCCTCATCCCCACCCCCACCCCCACCCCCACCCCCACCCCACCCTCACCCCCACCCCCACCCCCACCCCCCACCCCTACCCCCAGCCCCACCCCCACCCCACTCTCCCTCTCTGTCTGATCTGTCCCCCCACCCCAATCCCTCTCTCTGTCTCTGTCTCTGTCCCTCTCTCTCTCTCTCCCTCTCTCTCTCTCTCCCCCGTCACTGTCCCTCTGTCTGTCTCTGTCCATCTCTCCCCACTCTCTCCCTCTGGGGGGGAATGCGGTGGGGGGTGGGGGGTGGGGAAGGTTTGAACATTCTGACTGGGATCTGAACCAGATCAAAGTGTGAACTTACCCCCGGGACCTCGACTCCCTCTACACCGTCCCCCACTCCCAGGGACCGGGGTTAGATACAGGGTAAAGCTCCCTCTACACCGTCCCCCACTCCCAGGGATAGGGGGTTAGATACAGGGTAAAGCTCCCTCTACACCGTCCCCCACTCCCAGGGACAGGGGGTTAGATACAGGGTAAAGCTCCATCTACACCGTCCCCCACTCCCAGGGACAGGGGTTAGATACAGGGTACAGCTCCCTCTACACCGTCCCCCCACTCCCAGGGACAGGGGGTTAGACACAGAGTAAAGCTCCCTCTACACCGTCCCCCACTCCCAGGGACAGGGGGTTAGATACAGGGTAAAGCTCCCTCTACACCGTCCCCCACTCCCAGGGACAGGGGGTTAGATACAGGGTAAAGCTCCATCTACACCGTCCCCCACTCCCAGGGACAGGGGGTTAGATACAGGGTACAGCTCCCTCTACACCGTCCCCCCACTCCCAGGGACAGGGGGTTAGACACAGAGTAAAGCTCCCTCTACACCGTCCCCCACTCCCAGGGACAGGGGGTTAGATACAGGGTAAAGCTCCCTCTACACCGTCCCCCACTCCCAGGGACAGGGGGTTAGATACAGGGTAAAGCTTCCTCTACACCGTACCCCACTCCCAGGGACAGGGGTTAGATACAGAGTAAAGCTCCCTCTACACCGTCCCCCCACTCCCAGGGACAGGGGGTTAGATACAGAGTAAAGCTCCCTCTACACCGTCCCCCACTCCCAGGGACAGGGGGTTAGATACAGTGTAAAGCTCCCTCTACACCGTCCCCCCACTCCCAGGGACAGGGAGTTAGATACAGAGTAAAGCTCCCTCTACACCGTCCCCCACTCCCATGGACAGGGGGTTAGATACAGAGTAAAGCTCCCTCTACACCGTCCCCCCACTCCCAGGGACAGGGGGTTAGATACAGAGTAAAGCTCCCTCTACACCGTCCCCCACTCCCATGGACAGGGGGTTTGATACAGAGTAAAGCTCCCTCTACACCGTCCCCACACTCCCAGGGACAGGGGGTTAGATACAGAGTGAAGCTCCCTCTACACCGTCCGCCACTCCCAGGGACAGGGGGTTAGATACAGAGTAAAGCTCCCTCTACACCGTCCCCCACTCCCAGGGACAGGGGGTTAGATACAGAGTAAAGCTCCCTCTACACCGTCCCCCACTCCCAGGGACAGGGGGTTAGATACAGAGTAAAGCTCCCTCTACACCGTCCCCCACTCCCAGGGACAGGGGGGTTAGATACAGAGTAAAGCTCCCTCTACACCGTCCCCCCTACTCCCAGGGACAGGGGTTAGATACAGGGTAAAGCTCCCTCTACACCGTCCCCCACTCCCAGGGACAGGGGGTTAGATACAGAGTAAAGCTCCCTCTACACCGTCCCCCACTCCCAGGGACAGGGGTTAGATACAGGGTAAAGCTCCCTCTACACCGTCCCCCCACTCCCAGGGACAGGGGGTTAGATACAGAGTAAAGCTCCCTCTACACCGTCCCCCACTCCCATGAACAGGGGGTTAGATACAGAGTAAAGCTCCCTCTACACCGTCCCCACACTCCCAGGGACAGGGGGTTAGATACAGAGTGAAGCTCCCTCTACACCCTCCCCCATTCCCAGGGACAGGGGGTTAGATACAGAGTAAAGCTCCCTCTACACCGTCCCCTCACTCCCAGGGACAGGGGGTTAGATACAGGGTAAAGCTCCCTCTACACTGTCCCCCACTCCCAGGGACAGGGGGTTATAGACAGGGTAAGGCTCCCTCTACACCGTCCCCCACCGCCCGGGACAGGGGGTTAGAGACAGTGTAAGGCTCCCTCTACACTGTCCCCCACTCCCAGGGACAGGGGGTTAAATACAGAGTAAAGCTCCCTCTACACCGTCCCCCACTCCCAGGGATGGGGGTTAGATACAGAGTAAAGCTCCCTCTACACCATCCCCCCACTCCCAGGGACAGGGGGGTTAGAGACAGTGTAAGGCTCCCTCTACACCGTCCCCTCACTCCCAGGGACAGGGGGTTAAATACAGAGTAAAGCTCCCTCTACACCGTCCCCCACTCCCAGGGACAGGGGGGTTAGATACAGAGTAAAGCTTCCTCTACACCGTCCCCCACTCCCAGGGACAGGGGGGTTAGATACAGAGTAAAGCTCCCTCTACACCATCCCCCCACTCCCAGGGACAGGGGGTTAGATACAGAGGAAAGCTCCCTCTACACCGTGCCCCACTCCCAGGGACAGGGGTGTTAGAGACAGTGTAAGGCTCCCTCTACCTCCCCACTCCCATGGACAGGGGGTTAAATACAGAGTAAAGCTCCCTCTACACCGTCCCCCCACTCCCAGGGACAGGGGGTTAAATACAGAGTAAAGCTCCCTCTACACCGTCCCCCACTCCCAGGGACAGGGCGTTAGATACAGGGTAAAGCTCCCTCTACACTGTCCCCCCACTCCCAGGGACAGGGGGTTAGATACAGAGTAAAGCTCCCTCTACACCGTCCCACATTCCCAGGGACAGGGGGTTAGATACAGAGTAAAGCTCCCTCTACACTGTCCCCCACTCCCAGGGACAGGGGGTTAGAGACAGTGTAAGGCTCCCTCTACACTGTCCCCCACTCCCAGGGACAGGGGGTTAGAGACAGTGTAAGGCTCCCTCTACACTGTCCCCCACTCCCAGGGACAGGGGTTAGAGACAGTGTAAGGCTCCCTCTACCCCGGCAGGGAGTCCTGGGGAAGGTCGGATCTGCATTTCCTTCCGGAGATCCGTGACCCGGAGCCGTGGTCCGGGGAACGCCACGGTGAGGTGCGACGGTGACGGCTACTGCTTCGGAATCTGGAGGCTGGGCGAGGACGGGGCCCTGGAGCCCGATCGGCAAGGTCAGGCGTTACCCCCCACCCCCTCCCCCTCCCCCGGCCCCTCCCCACCCCCTCCCCCCCGTCCCCCCCCCACCCCCAACCCCCCCCCCCACCCCAACCCCCCGTCCCTTCCCCACCCCCTCCCCCCCGTCCCACCCCCACCCCCAACCCCCCCCACCCCCCCCCCCCCGTCCCACCCCCACCCCCAACCCCCCACCCCCTCCCCCCCGTCCCACCCCCACCCCCAACCCCCCACCCCAACCCCCCCCCACCCCCACCCCCAACCCCCCACCCCCTCCCCCCCGTCCCACCCCCACCCCCAACCCCCCACCCCAACCCCCCGTCCCTTCCCCACCCCCAACCCCCGTCCCCACCCCACCCCCTCCCCGTCCCCTCCCAACCCCCGTCCCCTCCCCACCCCCTCCCCCGTCCTCTCCCCCTCCCCCACCCCCCCCGTCCCCTCCCCTCCCCACCCCCCCTCACACCGAACCAACATCGATCAGCAGAGAGAGGGGGACAGAGGGTGGGGAGAGAGAGGGGAGGGAGGGTAAGGGGGAGGGGGAGGATGGAGGGGTAAGGGGGAGGGAGGGGAATGGGGAGGGGAGGGAGAGAGAGAGTCAGAGAGAGAGAGGAGGGGACAGAGGGGTAATGGGGAGAGAGAGAGATGGAGGGGTAATGGGGAGGGAGGGGAATGGGGAGGGGAGAGGGGGGAACGGGGAAGGGGAGGGGGAATGGGGGAGGGGAGAGGGGGAATGGGGATGTGAGAGGTGGAATGGGTCAGGACGGGGGAATGGGTTGGACAGGGTGTGAGAGAGCTGGGGGAGGACGGGGGATTGAGGGGGGGCGTGGGGGGGGGGGGGACAGAGAGCTCACGTCGGGTCAGACCCGGGTATCCCAGAGGGTGTAGTGTCTTCCCGTCTCGGGTGGAGTCCAGGCATTTGGTGACCTCTCGTTTCTGACCTTGTTGTGTCCATCTCTCTCTCTGTGTCTGTGTGTGTGTCTGTGTCTGTGTGTGTGTGTGTGTCTGTGGGTGTGTGTGTGTGTGTGTGTCTGTGTGTGTGTGTCTGTGTGTGTGTCTGTGTCTGTGTCTGTCTGTGTCTGTGTGTGTGTGTCTGTGTGTGTGTCTGTGTGTGTGTCTGTGTGTGTGTGTGTGTCTGTGGGTGTGTCTGTGTGTGTGTGTCTGTGTGTGTGTGTCTGTGTGTCTGTGTGCGTGTGTCTGTCTGTGTCTGTGGGTGTGTCTGTGTGTGTGTCTGTGTGTGTGTGTCTGTGTGTCTGTGTGCGTGTGTCTGTCTGTGTCTGTGTCTGTGTGTGTGTCTGTGTGTCTGTGTGTGTGTGTGTCTGTGTCTGTGTGTGTGTGTCTGTGTGTGTGTCTGTGTCTGTGTCTGTCTGTGTCTGTGTGTGTGTGTCTGTGTGTGTGTGTCTGTGTGTCTGTGTGCGTGTGTCTGTCTGTGTCTGTGGGTGTGTCTGTGTGTGTGTGTCTGTGTGTGTGTGTCTGTGTGTCTGTGTGCGTGTGTCTGTCTGTGTCTGTGTCTGTGTGTGTGTGTCTGTGTGTCTGTGTGTGTGTGTGTCTGTGTCTGTGTGTGTGTGTCTGTGTGTGTGTCTGTGTCTGTGTCTGTCTGTGTCTGTGTGTGTGTGTCTGTGTGTGTGTGTGTGTCTGTGTGTGTCTGTGTCTGTGTGTGTGTGTCTGTGTGCCTGTGTCTGTGTGTCTGTGTGTGTGTGTGTGTCTGTGTGTGTGTCTGTGTCTGTGTGCGTGTGTCTGTCTGTGTGTGTGTGTGTCTGTGTCTGTGTCTGTGTGTGTGTGTCTGTGTGTGTGTCTGTGTGTGTCTGTGTGTGTCTGTGTCTGTGTGTCTGTGTGTGTGTGTCTGTGTGTGTCTGTGTGTGTGTGTCTGTGTGTGTCTGTGTCTGTGACCCCTGTCTCCCAGGCTGTTGGCCACCCAGTCATGTCCTCTCGTGTAACCCCAGCTGCACCGACACATCGTCCAAATCCCACCCTTTCTACTCCTGCTGCTGTAACACGGACATGTGCAACGGTGGGCCACCTCTACTAACCTCCAGCTCACTACCGGCACCAAAACACGGTGAGTCTGTCTGGTCACTTCACCCCCCTGTCCCCCACCCAACTGGGTCTCACCATAACTCCCCTCCCATCCCCCATTCCTTCACGGACCGTCTGTCAGCCCCCACTATCAACATCCTGGGGGTTACCGTCTCCAACGAGAGAGAGAGAGAATCTAACCATCGCCCCCTCGACGTTCAATGGCGTTACCGTCACTGAATCCCCCTCCCCCCCCACTATCAACATCCTGGGGGTTACCGTCTCCAACGAGAGAGAGAGAGAATCTAACCATCACCCCCTTGACGTTCAATGGCGTTACCGTCACTGAATCCCCCTTCCCCCACTATCAACATCCTGGGGGTTACCGTCTCCAACGAGAGAGAGAGAGAGAATCTAACCATCACCCCCTTGATGTTCAATGGCGTTACCGTCACTGAATCCCCTCCCCCCCCACTATCAACATCCTGGGGGTTCCCATTGAGCAGAAACTGAACTGGGACCCAGCCCCATATCAATCCTGTGGCTCCAGGAGCAGGTCAGAGGCTGGGAATCCTGCAGCGAGTAACTCCCCTCCTCACTCCCTCCCTCCCCCCGAACCCTGTCCCACCATCAAGCCACGGGTCAGGGAGAGGGGTGGGGGGGGGTGAGGGAACACTCCCCTCTCCCTCGAACGGGAGGGTGGGGTGGGGGAGCTGACTCCCACTCACACTCGAGAAGCTCCACACCGTCCAGGGACAGAGCAACTCCATTTCCCATTCGACCGTCACTCCACCCCTAACCTTCGACACTCCCTCCCTCCCTTTCCCACCACCCCCCCGAAGTCAGCGATGTGTCCTGACTGTGAGAGACACTGCTGAAGTTGCAGCAGGACCCTGAGGGGGGAGGTGGGCCAGGAAACGGCAAACGCAGTTTAACATCGATCACCGCGAGGTCTTGCATTTTGGGAAGTCAAACCGAGTTGGGGGAGGGTTTCCTGGTGAAGGGTTGGGGCCTTAAGGAGTGTAGCTGGGGGGCAGAGGGAGACTGGGGTTCAGGGGCAGGGTCCTCAGGAAGTGGAGTCCCAGGTAGACAGGGCAGTGAGGAAGGGTTTAGACACACTGGCCTTCGTCAGTCCAGGCACTGAGTATCAACGTTGGGACGTTATGTCGCAGTTATCCAGGGCGTTGGTGAGGCCGCGCTCAGAGTGTTGGGGTTCGGGATCGGTCACCCCCCCAAAGGAAGGATGGAGCGAGAGAGAGAGAGAGAGAGAGAGTTAGAGAGAGAGACAGAGAGAGAGGGAGGGGCTGTTAGAGAGAGAGAGTGGGAGTTAGAGAGAGTGAGAGACAGAGAGAAATAAACACACACAGAGAAAGAGACAGAGAGAGAGGCACAGAGAGAGAGAGAGAGAGAGAGAGAGAGAGATAGAGGGAGAGGGAGAGAGAGAGGGAGAGGGAGTTAGAGAGAGGGAGTTAGATAGAGAGAGAGAGAGAAATCCCAGGGACATGAGATGGTGAGTGTAGAGGTTGGGACACAGTTATCCAGGACGTTGGTGAGGCTGCGCTCGGAATATCGGGTTCGGGAATCGGTCCCCTCCCTACAGGAAGGATGTTATTAACAGGAAAGGGGGGAGAAATGTACAGGGATGTTACCGGGACCCGAGGGTCTGAGTTACCGGGAGAGGGTGGACAAGCGAGGGCTGTTTCCGTTAGAGACTGAGAGGGGGAGGGGGGGACCTTACAGAGGGGTGTCAGATCGCGAGGGGCGTGGGCAGGGTGAAGGCACTCAGTCTTTCTCCCCAGGGTCAGGGGGAGAGGAATCGAGGACTAGAGGGGCGATGGTTCAAGGGAACCCAAGGGTGGGGAGCAGTTTTACCCAGAGGGTGGTGCGGGTGTGAGACGAGCTGCCGGGGGTGGGGGGAAGGTGAGGGGAAGGTGAGGGGAGGTGGGGGGAGGTGGGGGGAAGGTGAGGAGAGGTGGGGGGAGGTACATCAACAACAATTAAAAGGGCATTTGGACACGTACACACGCGGGGAAGGATTAGGAGGGTGTGGGGCAAGTGCAGGGAGATGGGGGATGGGCATTTGGGTCAGCAGGGGCCTATGTGGGCCGAAGGGCCAGTCTCCACGTGCTGTGGGGCCCTGCGGGAGGTTGGAGGGGAGGGTGGACGCCTCCCTCCCTCCCCAACACCACCGTCCTGACCGAGGGAAGGAGGTGTGTGGGGGGGTGTCCCCTTTCCCGTCTCCGCACCCCTCCCCCGAGGGTCTCTGTGACTGCAGCTCTCTGTCACCCCCTGCACCCCCTCCCTTGGGAGTGACACCCCACCAGCTCCCGGGAACGAAGGATAACCGAGTCAAATCCGCTGTGGGGTTTTCGGGACATTGCTGAGACCGAGGGAGCGGCCGAGTCTCAGTCCGTGTTGGAGATTTCCCCATCCCCCTCCGACTCCCCTCCCAATCCCAGCTCAGTCTGTAAAATTCCGGCCTTCATTCTCCGCCCACGGCTCTCCAGATGTTCCCGTGGGAGTGAGGGGAACAGGAGACCTTGAGACTCAGAGAGAGAGAGATACTGTGTGTGTCTGTGCTCGCGTTAACCACTTCCCACCCGGATAGATCCCAGACTGGGGCCTGTTCCGAGTCTCCATCCCACAGCCCAGGGACACTCGATCCCGGATCACCCCCAATCCCAGGGACACTCGATCCTGGATCACCAACATACCCGGATAGATCCCAGACTGGGGCCTGTTCCGAGTCTCCATCCCACAGCGTAGGGACACTCGATCCCGGATCACCCCCAATCCCAGGGACACTCGATCCCGGATCACCCCCAATCCCTATCCCCAATCCCAGGGACACTCGATCCCAGATCACTCCCAATCCTGATCCCCAATCCCAGGGACACTCGATCCTGGATCACACCCAATCCCAGGGACACTCGATCCCGGATCACTCCCAATCCCTGAGACACTCAATCCTGGATCACCCCCAATCCCGGATAGATCCCAGACTGGGGCCTGTTCCGAGTCTCCATCCCACAGCACAGGGACACTCGATCCCAGATCACCCCCAATCCCAGGGACACTCGATCCCAGATCACTCCCAATCCCTATCCCCAATCCCAGGGACACTCGATCCCAGATCACCCCCAATCCCAGGGACACTCGATCCCGGATCACTCCCGATCCCGATCCCCAATGCCAGGGACACTCGATCCCGGATCACCCCCAATCCCAGGGACACTCGATCCCGGATCACACCCAATCCCAGGGACACTCGATCCCGGATCACTCCCAATCCCTATCCCCAATCCCAGGGACACTCAATCCCCCAATCCCGGATAGATCCCAGACTGGGGCCTGCTCGGAGTCTCCATCCCACAGCGCAGGGACACTCGATCCCGGATCACCCCCATTCCCGATCCCCAATCCCAGGGACACACGATCCCGGATCACCCCCAATCCCAGGGACACTCGATCCCGGATCACCCCCAATCCCGATCCCCAATCCCAGAGACACACGATCCTGGATCACCCCCAATCCCAGGGACACATGATCCGGGATCACCCCCAATCCCAGGGACACTCGATCCTGGATCACCCCCAATCCCGGATAGATTCCAGACTGGGGCCTGCTTGGAGTCTCCATCCCACAGCGCAGGGACACTCGATCCCGGATCACCCCAAATCCAAGGGACACGCGATCCCGGATCACCCCCAATCCCTACCCCAATCCCAGGGACACTCAATCCTGGATCACCCCCAATCCAAGGGACACGCGATCCTGGATCACCCCCAATCCCTATCCCCAATCCAAGGGACACTCGATCCCGTATCACCCCCATTCCCGATCCCCAATCCCAGGGACACACGATCCCGGATCACCCCCAATCCCAGGGACACTCGATCCCGGATCACCCCCAATCCCGATCCCCAATCCCAGGGACACACAATCCTGGATCACCCCCAATCCCAGGGACACATGATCCCGGATCACCCCCAATCCCAGGGACACTCGATCCTGGATCACCCCCAATCCCGGATAGATCCCAGACTGGGGCCTGCTCGGAGTCTCCATCCCACAGCGCAGGGACACTCGATCCCGGATCACCCCCAATCCAAGGGACACGCGATCCCGGATCACCCCCAATCCCTATCCCCAATCCCAGGGACACTCAATCCTGGATCACCCCCAATCCAAGGGACACGCGATCCTGGATCACCCCCAATCCCTATCCCCAATCCAAGGGACACTCGATCCCGGATCACCCCCAATCCCGATCCCCAATCTCAGGGACACATGATCCTGGATCACCCCCAATCCAAGGGACACTCGATCCCAGATCACCCCCAATCCCGATCCCCAATCCCAGGGACACATGATCCTGGATCACCCCCAATCCAAGGGACACTCGATCCCGGATCACCCCCAATCCTGATCCCCAATCCCAGGGACACTCGATCCCGGATCACCCCCAATCCCAGGGACACTCGATCCCGGATCACCCCCAATCCAAGGGACACGCGATCCCGGATCACCCCCAATCCCGATCCCCAATCCCAGGGACACACAATCCTGGATCACCCCCAATCCAAGGGACACTCGATCCCGGATCACCCCCAATCCCGATCCCCAATCCCAGGGACACGTGATCCTGGATCACCCCCAATCCCAGGGACACTCGATCCCAGATCACCCCCAATCCCGATCCCCAATCCCAGGGACACACAATCCTGGATCACCCCCAATCCAAGGGACACTCGATCCCGGATCACCCCCAATCCCGATCCCCAATCCCAGGGACACACGATCCTGGATCACCCCCAATCCCAGGGACACTCGATCCCGGATCACCCCCAATCCCAGGGACACTCGATCCCAGATCACCCCCAATCCCGATCCCCAATCCCAGGGACACACAATCCTGGATCACCCCCAATCCAAGGGACACTCGATCCCGGATCACCCCCAATCCTGATCCCCAATCCCAGGGACACTCGATCCCGGATCACCCCCAATCCCAGGGACACTCGATCCCAGATCACCCCCAATCCCGATCCCCAATCCCAGGGACACATGATCCTGGATCACCCCCAATCCAAGGGACACTCGATCCCAGATCACCCCCAATCCTGATCCCCAATCCCAGGGACACTCGATCCCGGATCACCCCCAATCCCAGGGACACTCGATCCCGGATCACCCCCAATCCAAGGGACACGCGATCCCGGATCACCCCCAATCCCGATCCCCAATCCCAGGGACACACAATCCTGGATCACCCCCAATCCAAGGGACACTCGATCCCGGATCACCCCCAATCCCGATCCCCAATCCCAGGGACACACGATCCTGGATCACCCCCAATCCCAGGGACACTCGATCCCGGATCACCTCCAATCCCAGGGACACGCGATCCCAGATCACCCCCAATCCCGATCCCCAATCCCAGGGACACACAATCCTGGATCACCCCCAATCCAAGGGACACTCGATCCCGGATCACCCCCAATCCCGATCCCCAATCCCAGGGACACACGATCCTGGATCACCCCCAATCCCAGGGACACTCGATCCCGGATCACCCCCAATCCCAGGGACACTCGATCCCAGATCACCCCCAATCCCAGGGACATACGATCCTGGATCACCTGCACCCAATCCCCAATCACCCCACCCTGATCCCAGATAACCCCTGGATAACCCCCACATTCTGATCTCAGATTCCCCCCCAGAAACCCCCCATCCCTGATTTGCCCCCCACCCCGATCACCCCCACCCTGATTCCAGATTCCACCCCCCCACCGTGATCCCAGACTCCAACCCCCTACCCCTGGATAAACCCCCCCATCCCTGATCCCAGATCCCCCCCGCGGATAACATCCCACCCTGACCCTAGATTCTCCCCCCACCCCCCCGGATCACCCCCATCCCTGACCCCTGCCTGCCCCTCCCCCGATCACCCCCATCCCTGACCCCTGCCCCTCCCCTCCGGATCACCCCCATCCCTGACCCCTGCCCCCGGATCGCCCCCATCCCTGACCCCTGACCTCCCCCATCCCTTGAACACTGACCCCCCCCGGATAATCCCCATCCCTTGACCCCTGACCCCCCGATCACCCCCATCCCTGACCCCCCGATCACCCCATCCCTGACCCCTGACCCCCCGGATCGCCCCCATCCCTGCCCCCTCCCCCCAGATGACCCCCATCCCTGACCCCTGACCCCCCGATCACCCCCCTCCCTGACCCCCTGATCACCCCAATCCCTTGACCCCTGCCCCCCCGATCACCCTGACCCCTGCCCCTGGATCACCCCCATCCCTGACCCCTTACCCCACTCGATCACCCCCATTCCTGACCTCTGACCCCCCCGGATCACCCCATCCCTGACCCCTGATCCCCCTCGATCACCCCCATCCCTTGACCCCTGCCTCCCCGGATCACCCCCATCCCTGACCCCTGCCTCCCCGATCACCCCCATCCCTGACCCCTGACCCCTGCCTGTGTTGAATTGCAGGTTTCCTGATGGGATCTCTCGGTCTGGTTGTGATCCTCATCATCTCAATGTCCCTCGGACTGTTCCTGAGGTCACCAGAAGGTACGGCACCCACACCGGACGGAGAAGATGCCGGACGGCGCGATCATTCCCAGACAGAGCACACCCACACCTCCCTCTGGGTCACCCCTCCCCACAAAGTCACCTTCCACCTTTACACTCCCCCCAAAAGACACTCCGCCAAGTCTATCATGTGGAACTTCAGCAAAAGCTTTCTGCCTGTTACCGAGCGGGGAAGCAGGAAGGTCACCTCCCTCTCACCTCACAGCAGGCTGCCCTCATCGCCCCCCGACTACAGACTCACTGCATCACGGATACCGCAACACCCCTCAGCACTGACTCTCCCTCTGCACCCACTCCCTCAGCACTGACCCTCCCACAGCGCCCACTCCCTCAGCACTGACCCTCCCACAGCACCCACTCCCTCAGCACTGACCCTCCCTCAGCACCCGCTCCCTCAGCACTGACCCTCCCTCAGCACCCACTCCCTCAGCGTTGACCCTCCCAGAGCACCCACTCCCTCAGCACTGACCCTCCCACAGCACCCACTCCCTCAGCACTGACCCTCCCACAGCACTGACCCTCCCACAGCACCCACTCCCTCAGCACTGACCCTCCCACAGCACTGACCCTCCCACAGCACCCACTCCCTCAGCACTGACCCTCCCACAGCACCCGCTCCCACATCACTGACCCTCCCACAGCACCCGCTCCCTCAGCACTGACCCTCCCTCAGCACTGACCCTCCCAGAGCACCCACTCCCTCAGCGCTGACCCTCCCACAGCACCCACTCCCTCAGCACTGACCCTCCCACAGCGCCCACTCCCTCAGCACTGGCCCTCCCTCAGCACTGATTCTCCCACAGTGTCCACTCCCTCAGCACTGACCCTCCCACAGTCCCGACTCCCTCAGCACTGACCCTCCCACAGCACCCACTCCCTCAGCTCTGACCCTCACACAGCACCCGCTCCCTCAGCACTGACCCTCCCACAGCGCCCATCTCCTCAGCACTGACCCTCCCACTGCGCCCACTCCCTCAGCACTGACCCTCCCACAGTACCCACTCCCTCAGCACTGACCCTCCCACAGCACCCGCTCCCTCAGCACTGACCCTCCCACAGCACCCACTCCCTCAGCACTGACCCTCCCACTGCGCCCACTCCCTCAGCGTTGACCCTCCCAGAGCACCCACTCCCTCAGCACTGACCCTCCCTCAGCACTGACCCTCCCACTGCGCCCACTTCCTCAGCACTGACCCTCCCACAGCACCCACTCCCTCAGCACTGACCCTCCCTCAGCACTGACCCTCCCACAGATCCCACTCCCTCAGCACTGACCCTCCCACAGCACTGACCCTCCCACAGCACCCGCTCCCTCAGCACTGACCCTCCCACAGCGCCCATCTCCTCAGCACTGACCCTCCCACTGCGCCCACTCCCTCAGCACTGACCCTCCCACAGCACCCACTCCCTCAGCACTGACCCTCCCACAGCACCCACTCCCTCAGCACTGACCCTCCCACAGCACCCGCTCCCTCAGCACTGACCCTCCCACAGCACCCACTCCCTCAGCGCTGATCCTCCCACAGCACCCGCTCCCTCAGGACTGACCCTCCCATAGCGCCCACTCCCTCAGCTCTGACCATCCCACAGCACCCACTCCCTCAGCACTGTCCCTCCCACAGTGCCCACTCCCTCAGCACTGACCCTCTCTCAGCACCCACTCCCTCAGCACTGACCCTCCCTCAGCACCCGCCCCCTCAGCACTGACCCTCCCACAGCGCCCATCTCCTCAGCACTGACCCTCCCTCAGCACCCACTCCCTCAGCACTGTCCCTCCCACAGCACTGACCCTCCCACAGCACCCACTCCCTCTGCACTGACCCTCTCACAGCACCCACTCCCTCTGCACTGACCCTCACACAGCGCCCACTCCCTCTGCACTGTCCCTCTCACAGCACCCACTCCCTCTGCACTGACCCTCCCACAGCACCCACTCCCTCTGCACTGACCCTCACACAGCGCCCACTCCCTCTGCACTGTCCCTCACACAGCGCCCACTCCCTCTGCACTGTCCCTCACACAGCGCCCACTCCCTCAGCACTGACCCTCCCACAGCACCCACTCCCTCAGCACTGACCCTCCGATAATGCAGGACTCCTACATGGTATCCCTCAACTTTAACCCAGAGAACCCCTTTCCTGCATCCCTCCACTCACTCAGAGACTACCCTCGGAGAGGAGCTGATGATATTTCCTCAGTTCACTGACTCCATCTCTACCTCTGTCATTCTCTATCCTTTCACTCTATCTCTCTGTCCCTGCCCCTCTCTCTCTCTTCCTGTTCCCTCACCCAAATTGTGTCTCATCCTCCCTGTCTCTCTCACTCTTTTTGTCTCTGTCCCTGTCCCTCTCTCTCTCTCTCTCTACGTCACACACACTCGGTCTATCCACATCCGTCTTTCTCAGTTTCTCTCTCTCCACTTCAGAATCTCTCACTCTCTTTTTCCAACTCTTTATCTGTCTTTCTCTCCTTGCCTCTCTCGCTCCATCTAAACCACACTCTTTTTCTCCTCTCTCTCTCAATCTGTCTCTCTCCCTCTGACCTACTCTGTCTCCCTCCTCCCTCTGTCATACTCTCTCTCCCCGTTTCCCCACCCCTCTCTCTATCTCTATCTGTCCCTCTCACACTCACTCTCTCGCTCTGTTGCAGTACGGAGGCGTTTGAAGGGGTGTTTTTTCTCTCGCTCGACACCTACACTGATCGACAAAAGGATGGAGACACCTGTGGAGTTCATTGAGGTGAGACCCTTATTGGTGGCGAGAGAATGTCGGTGTAAGAGATACACTCTCTGAATGTCCCAGTGCTTTTACTGCGGAGAACAGAGAGCTGTGGGGAGATGGGCCGGAGCCCTCTGTAAAAGAGAGAGTGGAAGTGAGAGGGAGAGTGTGTGAGACAGACAGAGAGAGAGAGGGTGAAGGTGAGGGAGAGAGAGAGAGTGAAGGTGAGGAGGGAAGAGAGAGGGGTGGGGGGACAGAAAGAGTGTAGGTGAGGGGAGAGAGAGAGAGGGTGAAGGTGAGGGAGAGAGAGAGTGAAGGTGAGAGGAGAGAGCAAGTGAAGGTGAGCGAGAAAGGGGGGTGAAGCTGAGAGAGTAAATGTGTGAGAGAGAGAGTGAGAGAGAGTAAAGGTGAGGGATAGAGAGAGTGAAACTGGGTGAGAGAGAGAGAGTGAAGGTAAGGAAGAGAGAGAGAGAGTGACGGTGTGAGAGAGAGAGAGTAACGGTGAGAGAGAGTGAAGGTGAAGGAGAGAGAATGAAGGTGAGAGAGAGAGAATGAAGGTGAGAGAGAGAGAATGAAGGTGAGGGAGAGAGAGTGAAGGTGAGAGAGAGAGAGTGAAGGTGAGAGAGAGTGAAGGTGAAGGAGAGAGAATGAAGGTGAGAGAGAGAGAATGAAGGTGAGGGAGAGAGAGTGAAGGTGAGAGAGAGTGAAGGTGAAGGAGAGAGAATGAAGGTGAGGGAGAGAGAGTGAAGGTGAGAGAGAGAGTGACGGTGAGAGAGAGAGAGTGAAGGTGAGGGAGAGAGAATGAAGATGAGAGAGAGAGGGTGAAGGTGAGAGAGAGAGAAAATGTGGGTGAGGGGGAGCTAGGGAGTGAAGGTGAGAGAGAAGGAGTGAGAGAGAGAGTGAAGGTGAAAGGGGGGGGGAAGGTGAGAGAGGTGTGAGAGAGAGAGAGAATGAAGGTGAGGGGGAGATAGGGAGTGAAGGTGAGAGAGAGAGAGTGAAGGTGAGAGAGAGAGTGAGAGAGAGAGAGAAGGAGTGAGAGAGAGAGGGAGTGATAGTGAGGGGGAGAGGGAATGCAGCATCAAGATCGAGGATTGTATTGGAGGGTGGATGGACCTCGATAGGCCACTCAGCCCGCTGCTGTGACTAGCCCACCACGCCCAGTCACCCTCTGGCTCTACCGTCTCGATTATCTCTCTCTCTCACACTCTCTCTCTCCCTCTGTCTGTCTGTCTCTCTCTCTCTCCGTCTGTTTCTCTCAACACACTCTCTCTCTCCCTCTGTCTGTGTGTGTCTATCTCTCCCTCTGTCTGTCTGTCTCTCTCCCTCTATCTGTCTCTCTATCTCTCTCCATCTGTCTGTCTGTCTGTCTCTCTCCTTCTGTCTGTCTCTCTCTCTGTCTCTCTCTCTCTCCCTCTGTCTGTCTGTCTCTCTCTCCCTCTGTCTCTCTCACACACTCTCTCTCCCTTTGCCTGTCCGTCTCTCTCTCTCTCTCTCCCTTTATCTGTCTGTCTCTCTCTTCCTCTGTCTGTCTCTCTCTCTCACACACTCTCTCCCTCTGTCTCTCTCCCTCTTCCTCTGTCTGTCTCTCTCTCTCACACACTCTCTCCCTCTGTCTGTCTGTCTCCCTCTCCCTCTGTCTCTCTCACACACTCTCTCTCCCTTTGCCTGTCCGTCTCTCTCTCTCTCTCTCTCTCTCCCTCTGTCTCTCTCCCTCTTCCTCTGTCTGTCTCTCTCTCTCACACACTCTCTCCCTCCCAAACCCCAAGCAGGTGATCGGTCAGGGCCGGTTCGGGACGGTGTGGCGTGGTTACCGGGCACACAGAGAGGTGGCGGTGAAACTGTTCCAACCCTGCAGCCACCAGCCCTTCCTGAACGAGTGGGGCCTGCTCTCCCTCCCAGCGATGGAGCACGGAAACGTGGTGAGGTTTATCGACGCGGGAGTGACCAGGGCCGGGAACACCCGGAGATACTTCCTGGTCACGGAATACCACCCACAGGTAACCGGGCACAGAGCGAAACATCAACCATCAGATCACCCCCCCCCCCGTCCATCAGAGCGAGCGGAGAGTATCCCCTCACACAGGGACAGGGTCAAAGCTGAGAATTAGGGTGAGGGTTTAGGGTTAGGGTTAATGGTTAAAACAGTTAGGGTTCGGGTAATAGAATAAAAGGGTTAGGGCTAAGGGCTAGGAGATGGACTTATGGTTAGAGCAAGAGTTAATGGTTAAGTTGGGGTTAGGGTTAGGGGTTATGGTAAAGGGATACGGGTGAGGATTAAGGGTTAGGGTTAAGGGCTATGGGTTAGAGTTAGGTGTTATTGTTAAAGGTTGGGATTAAGGACTAAGGGTTGAAGTTGGACAGTATTATTAAGGGTTAGTGTTAGAGTCAAGGGTTAAGGGTTAAGTTTAAGGGTTAATGTTAAAGGTTAAGCTTAAAGACTACAGTTAAAGGCGAAGGGTTAGGGTGAGAGTGAGGGTTAAGTGTTAATGTTTAGGCTTAAGGTTAAGAATTAGAATTAAAGGTGAGGGTGAGGGGTTAGGGTTAAGGGTTAGGGTTACAGTTAAGTGTTAAAGGTTAAGTGTTGGGTCCAGTTTAGGGTTGGGGCTAGTGATTGGGCATCAGTACTAAGGGTTAGTGTTAGGGTTAAGGTTTACATTTTAGGGTTAAGTGTTAGGGTTAAGATGTAGGGTTAGGGTTAAGAGTTAGGGTCAGGGATAAGAGATAGGGTTAGGGTTAAGAGGTAGGGTTAGGGTTTAAAGTTAGGGTCAGGGTTCAGAGTTAGGATTAGGGTTAAGGGTTAGGGTTAGGGTTAAAGGGTTAGGGTTAAGAGGTAGGATTAGGGTTAAGAGTTAAGATTATGGTTAAGGGGTAGGGTTAGGGTTAAGGCTAATAGGTAGAGTTAGGGTTAAGAGTTAGGGTTAGGGTTAAAGGTTAGGGTTAAGGGTTAGGGTTAGGTTAAAGGTTATGGTTTAGAGTTAGGGTTACGGTTAAGTATTAGGTTTAAGAGATCAGATTTGGATTAACAGTTAGGGTTAAGAGTTAGGTTTAGGGTTAAAGGTTAGGGTTAAGAGTTAGGGTTAGGGTTGAGAGTTAGGTTTAAGAGGTCTGGTTAGGATTAACAGTACAGGTTAAGAGTTAAGGTTAGGGTTAAAGGTTAGGGTTTAGAGTTAGGGTCAAGGTTAAGAGTTAGGTTTAAGAGGTCGGGTTAGAATTACAGTTCGGGGTGAGAGTTAGGATTTGGGTTCAGAGTGCGATCTCAGAGTTAAGGTCGGGGTTAAGAATAGAATGCATTGTCAGATAAAGGTTGAAATTTTTTATGAGGTGAGAGTTAGTCAAGCCCAGATCACCGCCTGTGCTCCAAGCTGACTCAGCGAGTAACTAGCAGCCTGGGTTAGGGTTAGGGTTAGGGTTAGGGTAAGTGTTGGGGTTAGGGTTAGGGTTAGGGTTAGGTTAAGCTGACTGAGTGAGTAACTAGCAGCGTAGAGGTGGTGATGGGGTTAGGGTTAGGGTTACAGTAAGTGTTGGGGTTAGGGTTAGGGTTAGGCTTAGGGTTAGGGTAAGTGTTGGGGTTAGGGTTAGGGTTAGGTTAAGCTGACTGAGTGAGTAACTAGCAGCGTAGAGGTGGTGATGGGGTTAGGGTTAGGGTTAGGGTTAGGTTAAGCTGACTGAGTGAGTAACTAGCAGCGTAGAGGTGGTGATGGGGTTAGGGTTAGGATTAGAGTTAGGTTAAGCTGACTGAGTGAGTAACTAGCAGCGTGGAGGTGGTGATGGTTCCTGATGGTTTATCTGTGTTCCCACAGGGATCTCTACATCGCTACCTCAGCAGGTACAGCACTGACTGGGCACACGCTCTGACCCTGGCACAGTCTCTCAGCACAGGACTCTGCTTCCTGCACACGGAGCTCCGCTCCAGAGGTACATTCACCGTCTGTACACCCCGGGGTGGGATAGGACAGGGGGCAACGTCCCAGCGATGGGTCACAGTGGCCATTCAGCCCCTCTCCTCCTGCTCCAGGGACAGGAGGACATTCAGCCTCTCTCCCACACCAAGGATAGGAGCCCATTCAGCCCCTCTCCTCCCGCTCCAGGGATAAGAGCCCATTCAGCCCCTCTCCTCCTGCTCCAGGGACAGGAGGCCATTCAGCCCCTCTCCTCCTGCTCCAGGGACAGGAGGACATTCAGTCCCTCTCCCACACCAGGGGTAGGAGCCCATTCAGCCCCTCTCCTCCCGCTCCAGGGATAGGAGCCCATTCAGCCCATCTCCTCCTCTAGCCTGTCACACAGGAACAGGAGGCCATTCAGCCCCTCTCCTCCTGCTCCAGGGACAGGAGGACATTCAGCCCCTCTCCCACACCAGGGATAGCAGCCCATTCAGCCCCTCTCCTCCCGCTCCAGAGATAGGAGCCCATTCAGCCCATCTCCTCCTCGAGCCTGTCACACAGGAACAGGAGGCCATTCAGGCCATCTCCTTGTCCAGCCTATCCCATGCAAGCAGCAGGTGTGAGCGTTGTGCGGGTGAGGTGATGTTCTTTCCCACTGCCTCCCTCTGTGTTGCGTTGCCGGAAGCAGGTTACCACAAGCCGGTGATAGTCCATCGGGACCTGACCAGCCAAAACATTCTGGTGAAGGACGACGGGACGTGCGCCATCAGCGATTTTGGCGTCTCTGTGGCCCTGGGACCAGGCTGGGGCAGCTCGGAGCAGCTTTACACGGTAACTCTGACCGAGGCGCTACGCAAATGCGGGACCCGCTCCTCAGTTCCACCGCACCTTTGCGCACCAGCCAAACAAGACCACATGATATAACAAGACCACTCTAACAGGCCAATCCCACCCTAACCTGCACATCCCTGGGCACTACGGGGACAATTTAGCACGGTCAATCCCACCCTAACCTGTACATCCCTGGGCACTACGGGGACAATTTAGCACGGCCAATCCCACCCTAACCTATACATCCCTGGGCACTACGGGACAATTTAGCACGGCCAATCCCACCCTAACCTGTACATCCCTGGGCACTACGGGACAATTTAGCACGGCCAATCCCACCCTAACCTGCACATCACTGGGCACTACGGGACAATTTAGCACGGCCAATCCCACCCTAACCTGTACATCCCTGGGCACTACGGGGACAATTTAGCACGGCCAATCCCACCCTAACCTGCACATCCCTGGGCACTACGGGGACAATTTAGCACGGCCAATCTCACCCTAACCTGTACATCCCTGGGCACTATGGGACAATTTAGCACGGCCAATCCCACCCAAACCTGTACATCCCAGGGCACTATGGGACAATTTAGCACGGCCAATCCCACCCTAACCTGCACATCCCTGGGCACTACAGGGACAATTTAGCACGGCCAATCTCACCCTAACCTGTACATCCCTGGGCACTATGGGGACAATTTAGCACGGCCAATCCCACCCTAACCTGCACATCCCTGGGCAATACGGGGACAATTTAGCACGGCCAATCCCACCCTAACCTGCACATCCCTGGGCAATACGGGGACAATTTAGCACGGCCAATCCCACCCTAACCTGTACATCCCTGGGCACTACGGGGACAATTTAGCACGGCCAATCCCACCCTAACCTGTACATCCCTGGGCACTACGGGGACAATTTAGCATGGCCAATCCCACCCTAACCTGCACATCCCTGGGCACTATGGGGACAATTTAGCACGGCCAATCCCACCCTAACCTGTACATCCCTGGGCATTACACCAGCATTGGGTGAACATGGACAGGAATCTATTCCAATCTCGGTGTCCCTCTTTTCCGCAGGTGGGGACACACCGGTACATGGCGCCCGAAATTCTAGATGGTTCTATCGACCTGAGGGACAGCCCCACCAACCTCAAGCAGGTGGATGTGTACTCCCTGGCTTTGGTCCTCTGGGAGATCTTTATGACATGTACCGACCTGTTCCCAGGTGAGCGATACTGTGCTGAGGGTGGGGGGGTCTGCTACAGGCAATTAAAACCCTCAATCTAGACCAGCCACACAGTGGGAAGGTCAGTGCTGAGGAAGCGGGTGCTGTGGGAAGGTCAGTGCTGAGGGAGCGGGTGCTGTGGGAGGGTCAGTGCTGAGGGAGTGGGTGCTGTGGGAGGGTCAGTGCTGAGGGAGCGGGTGCTGTGGGAAGGTCAGTGCTGAGGGAGTGGGCGCTGTGGGAGGGTCAGTGCTGAGGGAGCGGGTGCTGAGGGAGGGTCCGTGCTCAGGGAGTGGGTGCTGTGGGAGGGTCAGTGCTGAGGGAGCGGGTGCTGAGGGAGGGTCAGTGCTCAGGGAGTGGGTGCTGTGGGAGGGTCAGTGCTGAGGGAGCGGGTGCTGTGGGAGGGTCAGTGCTGAGGGAGCGGGTGCTGTGGGAGGGTCAGTGCTGAGGGAGCGGGTGCTGTGGGAAGGTCAGTGCTGAGGGAGTGGGCGCTGTGGGAGGGTCAGTGCTGAGGGAGCGGGTGCTGAGGGAGGGTCCGTGCTCAGGGAGTGGGTGCTGTGGGAGGGTCAGTGCTGAGGGAGCGGGTGCTGAGGGAGGGTCAGTGCTCAGGGAGTGGGTGCTGTGGGAGGGTCAGTGCTGAGGGAGCGGGTGCTGTGGGAGGGTCAGTGCTGAGGGAGCGGGTGCTGTGGGAGCATCAGTGCTGAGGGAGGGTCAGTGCTGAGGGAGTGGGTGCTGTGGGAGGGTCAGTGCTGTGGGGGGGGGTCAGTGCTGAGGGAGGGGGTGCTGTGGGAGGGTCAGTAATGTGGGAGGGTCAGCGCTGAGGGAGGGTCAGTGCTGAGGAAGCGGGTGCTGTGGGAGGGTCAGTGCTGAGGGAGCGGGTGCTGTGGGAGCATCAGTGCTGAGGGAGGGTCAGTGCTGAGGGAGTGGGTGCTGTGGGAGGGTCAGTGCTGAGGGAACGGGTGCTGTGGGAGGGTCAGTGCTGTGGGAGCATCAGTGCTGAGGGAGGGTCAGTGCTGAGGGAGTGGGTGCTGTGGGAGCGGGTGCTGAGGGAGTGGGTGCTGTGGGAGGGTCAGTGCTGAGGGGGCGGGTGCTGTGGGAGGGTCAGTGCTGAGGGAGCGGGTGCTGTGGGAGGGTCAGGGCTGAGGGAGTGGGTGCTGTGGGTGGGTCAGTGCTGAGGGAGCAGGTGCTGTGGGAGGGTCAGTGCTGAGGGAGTGGGTGCTACGGGAGGGTCAGTGCTGACGGAGTGGGTGCTGTGGGAGGGTCAGTGCTGTGGGAGGGTCAGTGCTGAGGGAGTGGGTGCTGTGGGAGGGTCAGTGCTGAGGGTGTCGGTGCTGTGGGAGGGTCAGTGCTGAGGGAGTGGGTGCTGTGGGAGGGTCAGTGCTGAGGGAGTGGGTGCTGTGGGAGGGTCAGTGCTGAGAGAGTGGCTGCTGTGGGAGGGTCAGTGCTGAGGGAGGGTCAGTGATGAGGGAGTGGATGCTGTGGGAGGGTCAGTGCTGAGGGAGCGGGTGCTGTGGGAGGGTCAGTGCTGAGAGAGTGGCTGCTGTGGGAGGGTCAGTGCTGTGGGAGCGTCAGTGCTGAGGGAGTGGGTGCTGTGGGATAGTCAGTGCTGAGGGAGCGGGTGCTGTGGGAGGGTCAGTGCTGAGGGAGTGGGTGCTGTGGGAGGGTCAGTGCTGAGGGAGCGGGTGCTGTGGGAGGGTCAGTGCTGAGGGAGTGGGTGCTGTGGGAGGGTCAGTGCTGAGGGAGCGGGTGCTGTGGGAGGGTCAGTGCTGACGGAGTGGGTGCTGTGGGAGGGTCAGTGCTGAGGGAGCGGGTGCTGTGGGAGGGTCAGTGCTGAGGGAGTGGGTGCTGTGGGAGGGTCAGTGCTGAGGGAGTGGATGCTGTGGGAGGGTCAGTGCTGAGGGAGTGGGTGCTGTGCGAGGGTCAGTGCTGAGGGAGGGTCAGTGCTGAGGGAGCCGGTGCTGTGGGAGGGTCAGCGCTGAGGGAGTGGGTGCTGTGGGAGGGTCAGTGCTGAGGGAGTGGATGCTGTGGGAGGGTCAGTGCTGTGGGAGGGTCAGTGATGAGGGAGTGGATGCTGTGGGAGGGTCAGTGCTGAGGGAGCGGGTGCTGTGGGAGGGTCAGTGCTGAGGGAGCGGGTGCTGTGGGAGGGTCAGTGCTGAGGGAGTGGGTACTGTGGTAGGGTCAGTGATGTGGGAGCGTCAGTGCTGAGGGAGCGGGTGCTGTGGGAGGGCCAGTGCTGAGGGAGTGGGTGTTGTGGGAAGGTCAGTGCTGAGGGAGTGGGTGCTGTGGGAGGGTCAGTGCTGAGGGAGTGGGTGCTGTGGGAGGGTCAGTGCTGTGGGAGGGTCAGTGTTGAGGGAGTGGGTGCTGTGGGAGGGTCAGTGCTGAGGGAGCGGGTGCTGTGGGAGGGTCAGTGCTGAGGGAGCGGGTGCTGTGGGAGGGTCAGCGCTGAGGGAGTGGGTGCTGTGGGAGGGTCAGTGCTGAGGGAGTGGGTGCTGAGGGAGCGGGTGCTGTGGGAGGGTCAGTGCTGAGGGAGTGGGTGCTGTGGGAGGGTCAGTGCTGAGGGAGCGGGTGCTGAGGGAGGGTCAGTGCTGAGGGAGGGTCAGTGCTGAGGGAGTGGGCGCTGTGGGAGGGTCAGTGCTGAGGGAGTGGGTGCTGAGGGAGGGTCAGTGCTGAGGGAGGGTCAGTGCTGAGGGAGCGGGTGCTGAGGGAGGGTCAGTGCTGAGGGAGCGGGTGCTGAGGGAGGCTCAGTGCTGAGGGAGTGGGTGCTGAGGGAGAGGGTGCTGTAGGAGGGTCAGGGCTGGCTCAGACTGTTGCCACCCTCCTCCACCCTCTCCCTCCTGCCCTGTTCCAATGTCCCTGTTTAATTCTGTCCTGTGACGTTTGCAGATGGATCCAAACCTGATTTTAAAGCTGCTTTCGAAGCTGAGGCTGGGACTAACCCGACATTTGTACAGATGGTGACCCTTGTGCTCAGACAGAGGGAGAGACCCAAATTACCAGCCGTGTGGACCCAGCAACACCAGGTCTGTCAGTTCAGGCCAATCACCTCCCAATCACGACAGACGCAGCGCAGTCATTCCTGTCTGCCCCAACGCCGTCCCAGCGCATTCCGTCTGCAAGGACAGAAACACCAGCCACAGAATCACGCCGAGAATCATGTCAACACCAGGCCAAGCTGCTGGACTCACCACCGTGCGAGTGATCCAGGGCCCAGCAACATCCGACAGAGGGGACAGCATCGCATCGAGGCAGTCAGTGTCCAGAGAGACAGGGTCAGAGTCCAGACAGACAGTCAGGGTGGAGTACGGGGTCAGTGTCTGCCAGAGAAAGACAGAGAGAGAGAGAGACAGTGGGGAAGAGAGAGAGAGACAGACAGACAGACAGACGGATTGAGAGAGATGGATAGAGAGAGACAGAGAGTGAGAGTGTGGGGAAGAGAGAGAGAGACAGACAGACAGACAGATGGATTGAGAGAGACGGATAGAGAGAGAGAGAGACAGACAGACAGACAGATGGATTGAGAGAGACTGATAGAGAGAGAGGGGGGTGGGGAAGAGAGACAGACAGACTGAGAGAGACAGATAGCGAGAGAGACAGAGAGAGAGAGAGAGAGGGGAAGAGAGAGGGAGATAGACAGACAGAGAGACAGACAGAGACAAAGAGAGAGAGAAAGTGTCAGACAGTCACTGCGAAAGGCGACAGAGAGCAAGAGAGAGAGAGAGAAAGAGGCAGGGGAGAGAGAGAGAGAAAGACAGATAGACAGAGAGAAAGAGAGACAGAGAGAGAGAAAGAGAGACAGAGAGAGAGGGGAGAGAGAGAGACAGAGACAGACAGAGAGAGAGGGACAGAGAGAGAGACACACACACACACAGAAAGAGAGACAGAGAGAGAGGGGGGGAGAGAGAGAGAGAGAGACAGAGTCAGACAGAGAGAGAGACAGAGAGAAAGACAGACAGACAGATAGAGAGAGAGATAGAGAAAGAAAGACAGAGAGAGACAGAAAGAGAGGGACAGAGAGAGAGAGATAGAGAGAGAGAGAGAGAGAGAGAGACAGAGACAGAGACAGACAGAGAGACAGAGAGAGAGATAGAGACAGAGAATAGAGATTGAGAGAGAGAGGGGAGGGGAAACAGACAGACAGGGAAGGTCTGATTAGATTCCCTACAGGCCATTCGGCCCAGCAAGTCCATACCGACCCTCCAAAGAGTAACCCGCCCAGACCCATTTCCCTCTGATTAAAGCACCGAACACCATTTCCTGTGGCCAACCCACCCTCACATGTACATCTTTGGATAGTGGGAGGAAACCGGAGCACCCCGAGCAAACCCACACTAACAATCTCTCTCCCTCTCTCACTCGTGCGTCCTCTCTCAATGTCCTCCTTTCACAGTGACTGTCTGACTCTCTCTCTCTCTGTCTGTCCCCTTTCACAGTGACTGTCTGACTCTCTCTCTCTCTGTCCCCTTTCACAGTGACTGTCTGACTCTCTCTCTTTCTGTCCCCTTTCACAGTGACTGTCTGACTCTCTCTCTCTGTCCCCTTTCACAGTGACTGTCTGTCTCTCTCTCTCACTCTGTCCCCTTTCACAGTGACTGTCTGACTCTCTCTCTCTGTCCCCTTTCACAGTGACTGTCTGACTCTCTCTCTCTCTCTCTCTCTCTGTCCCCTTTCACAGTGACTGTCTGACTCTCTCTCTCTGTCCCCTTTCA
This sequence comes from Hemiscyllium ocellatum, assembly GCF_020745735.1. Lineage (NCBI taxonomy): Eukaryota > Metazoa > Chordata > Chondrichthyes > Orectolobiformes > Hemiscylliidae > Hemiscyllium > Hemiscyllium ocellatum. The sequence continues at coordinate 351,557 of NW_026867601.1, forward strand.
CAGTGACTGTCTGACTCTCTCTCTCTCTCTGTCCCCTTTCACAGTGACTGTCTGACTCTCTCTCTCTCTGTCCCTTTCACAGTGACTGTCTGACTCTCTCTCTCTCTCTCTCTCTCTCTGTCCCCTTTCACAGTGACTGTCTGACTCTCTCTCTCTCTCTGTCCCCTTTCACAGTGACTGTCTGACTCTCTCTCTCTGTCCCCTTTCACAGTGACTGTCTGACTCTCTCTCTCTGTCCCCTTTCACAGTGACTGTCTCTCTCTCTCTCTCACTCTGTCCCCTTTCACAGTGACTGTCTGACTCTCTCTCTGTCCCCTTTCACAGTGACTGTCTGACTCTCTCTCACTCTGTCCCCTTTCACAGTGACTGTCTGACTCTCTCTCTGTCCCCTTTCACAGTGACTGTCTGTCTCTCTCTCACTCTGTCCCCTTTCACAGTGACTGTCTGACTCTCTCTCTGTCCCCTTTCACAGTGACTGTCTGACTCTCTCTCTCTCTCTCTGTCCCCTTTCACAGTGACTGTCTGACTCTCTCTCTCTCTGTCCCCTTTCACAGTGACTGTCTGACTCTCTCTCTGTCCCCTTTCACAGTGACTGTCTGTCTCTCTCTCTGTCCCCTATCACAGTGACTGTCTGACTCTCTCTCTCTCTCTCTGTCCCCTTTCACAGTGACTGTCTGACTCTCTCTCTCTCTGTCCCCTTTCACAGTGACTGTCTGACTCTCTCTCTCTGTCCCCTTTCACAGTGACTGTCTGACACTCTCTCTCTGTCCCCTTTCACAGTGACTGTCTGACTCTCTCTCTCTCTCTCTCTGTCCCCTTTCACAGTGACTGTCTGACTCTCTCTCTCTCTGTCCCCTTTCACAGTGACTGTCTGACTCTCTCTCTCTCTGTCCCCTTTCACAGTGACTGTCTGACTCTCTCTCTCTCTGTGTCCCTTTCACAGTGACTGTCTGACTGTCTCTCTCTCTCTCTGTCCCCTTTCACAGTGACTGTCTGACTTTCTCTCTGTCCCCTTTCACAGTGACTGTCTGACTCTCTCTCTCTGTCCCCTTTCACAGTGACTGTCTGACTCTCTCTCTCTCTGTCCCCTTTCACAGTGACTGTCTGTCTCTCTCCCTCTCTCTGTCCCCTTTCACAGTAACTGTCTGACTCTGTCTCTCTCTGTCCCCTTTCACAGTGACTGTCTGACTCTCTCTCTCTAACCTTTCACAGTGACTGTCTGAATCTCTCTCTCTCTCTCTGTCCCCTTTCACAGTGACTGTCTGACTCTCTCTCTCTAACCTTTCACAGTGACTGTCTGACTCTCTCTCTCTGTCCCCTTTCACAGTGACTGTCTGAATCTCTCTCTCTCTGTGTCCCCTTTCACAGTGACTGTCTGACACACTCTCTCTCTGTCCCCTTTCACAGTGACTGTCTGACTCTCTCTCTCTCTGTCCCCTTTCACAGTGACTGTCTGACTCTCTCTCTGTCCCCTTTCACAGTGACTGTCTGACTCTCTCTCTCTCTCTCTCTGTTCCCTTTCACAGTGACTGTCTGTCTCTCTCCCTCTCTCTGTCCCCCTTTCACAGTGACTGTCTGACTCTCTCTCTCTCTCTGTCCCCTTTCACAGTGACTGTCTGACTCTCTCTCTCTCTGTCCCCTTTCACAGTGACTGTCTGACTCTCTCTCTCTCTCTCTCTGTTCCCTTTCACAGTGACTGTCTGTCTCTCTCCCTCTCTCTGTCCCCTTTCACAGTGACTGTCTGACTCTCTCTCTCTCTCTCTCTCTCTGTCCCCTTTCACAGTGACTGTCTGTCTCTCTCCCTCTCTCTGTCCCCTTTCACAGTGACTGTCTGTCTCTCTCTCTCTCTCTGTCCCCTTTCACAGTGACTGTCTGACTCTCTCTCTCTGTCCCCTTTCACAGTGACTGTCTGACTCTCTCTCTCTCTGTGTCCCTTTCACAGTGACTGTCTGACTGTCTCTCTCTCTCTCTGTCCCCTTTCACAGTGACTGTCTGACTTTCTCTCTGTCCCCTTTCACAGTGACTGTCTGACTCTCTCTCTCTCTGTCCCCTTTCACAGTGACTGTCTGACTCTCTCTCTCTGTCCCCTTTCACAGTGACTGTCTGACTCTCTCTCTCTCTGTCCCCTTTCACAGTAACTGTCTGACTCTGTCTCTCTCTGTCCCCTTTCACAGTGACTGTCTGACTCTCTCTCTCTAACCTTTCACAGAGACTGTCTGAATCTCTCTCTCTCTCTCTGTCCCCTTTCACAGTGACTGTCTGACTCTCTCTCTCTAACCTTTCACAGTGACTGTCTGACTCTCTCTCTCTGTCCCCTTTCACAGTGACTGTCTGAATCTCTCTCTCTCTCTGTCCCCTTTCACAGTGACTGTCTGACTCTCTCTCTCTCTCTCTCTGTTCCCTTTCACAGTGACTGTCTGTCTCTCTCCCTCTCTCTGTCCCCTTTCACAGTGACTGTCTGACTCTCTCTCTCTCTCTCTCTCTGTCCCCTTTCACAGTGACTGTCTGTCTCTCTCTCCTCTCTCTGTCCCCTTTCACAGTGACTGTCTGACTCTCTCTCTCTCTCTGTCCCCTTTCACAGTGACTGTCTGACTCTCTCTCTCTCTGTCCCCTTTCACAGTGACTGTCTGACTCTCTCTCTCTCTCTCTCTGTTCCCTTTCACAGTGACTGTCTGTCTCTCTCCCTCTCTCTGTCCCCTTTCACAGTGACTGTCTGACTCTCTCTCTCTCTCTCTCTCTCTGTCCCCTTTCACAGTGACTGTCTGTCTCTCTCCCTCTCTCTGTCCCCTTTCACAGTGACTGTCTGTCTCTCTCTCTCTCTCTGTCCCCTTTCACAGTGACTGTCTGACTCTCTCTCTCTGTCCCCTTTCACAGTGACTGTCTGACTCTCTCTCTCTCTCTGTGTCCCTTTCACAGTGACTGTCTGACTGTCTCTCTCTCTCTCTGTCCCCTTTCACAGTGACTGTCTGACTTTCTCTCTGTCCCCTTTCACAGTGACTGTCTGACTCTCTCTCTCTCTGTCCCCTTTCACAGTGACTGTCTGACTCTCTCTCTCTGTCCCCTTTCACAGTGACTGTCTGACTCTCTCTCTCTCTGTCCCCTTTCACAGTAACTGTCTGACTCTGTCTCTCTCTGTCCCCTTTCACAGTGACTGTCTGACTCTCTCTCTCTAACCTTTCACAGAGACTGTCTGAATCTCTCTCTCTCTCTCTGTCCCCTTTCACAGTGACTGTCTGACTCTCTCTCTCTAACCTTTCACAGTGACTGTCTGACTCTCTCTCTCTGTCCCCTTTCACAGTGACTGTCTGACTCTCTCTCTCTCTCTGTCCCCTTTCACAGTGACTGTCTGACACACTCTCTCTCTGTCCCCTTTCACAGTGACTGTCTGTCTCTCTCTCTCTGTGTCCCCTTTCACAGTGACTGTCTGACACACTCTCTCTCTGTCCCCTTTCACAGTGACTGTCTGACTCTCTCTCTCTCTCTGTCCCCTTTCACAGTGACTGTCTGTCTCTCTCCCTCTCTCTGTCCCCTTTCACAGTACTGTCTGACTCTCTCTCTCTCTGTCCCCTTTCACAGTGACTGTCTGACTCTCTCTCTCTCTCTGTGTCCCTTTCACAGTGACTGTCTGACTCTCTCTCTCTCTGTCCCCCTTTCACAGTGACTGTCTGACCTCTCTCTCTCTGTCCCCTTTCACAGTGACTGTCTGACTCTCTCTCTCTCTGTCCCCTTTCACAGTGACAGTCAGACTCTCTCTCTCTCTCTGTCCCCCTTTCACAGTGACTGTCTGACTCTCTCTCTCTGTCCCCTTTCACAGTGACTGTCTGACTCTCTCTCTCTCTGTCCCCTTTCACAGTGACAGTCAGACTCTCTCTCTCTCTGTCCCCTTTCACAGTGACTGTCTGACTCTCTCTCTCTCTGTCCCCTTTCACAGTGACTGTCTGTCTCTCTCTCTCTGTCCCCTTTCACAGTGACTGTCTGACTCTCTCTCTCTCTCTCTCTGTTCCCTTTCACAGTGACTGTCTGTCTCTCTCCCTCTCTCTGTCCCCTTTCACAGTGACTGTCTGACTCTCTCTCTCTCTCTCTCTCTGTCCCCTTTCACAGTGACTGTCTGACTCTCTCTCTCTCTGTCCCCTTTCACAGTGACTGTCTGACTCTCTCTCTCTGTGTCCCTTTCACAGTGACTGTCTGACTGTCTCTCTCTCTCTCTGTCCCCTTTCACAGTGACTGTCTGACTTTCTCTCTGTCCCCTTTCACAGTGACTGTCTGACTCTCTCTCTCTGTCCCCTTTCACAGTGACTGTCTGACTCTCTCTCTCTGTCCCCTTTCACAGTGACTGTCTGACTCTCTCTCTCTCTGTCCCCTTTCACAGTGACTGTCTGTCTCTCTCCCTCTCTCTGTTCCCTTTCACAGTAACTGTCTGACTCTGTCTCTCTCTGTCCCCTTTCACAGTGACTGACTCTCTCTCTCTAACCTTTCACAGTGACTGTCTGAATCTCTCTCTCTCTCTCTGTCCCCTTTCACAGTGACTGTCTGACTCTCTCTCTCTCTCTGTCCCCTTTCACAGTGACTGTCTGACTCTCTCTCTCTGTCCCCTTTCACAGTGACTGTCTGACTCTCTCTCTCTCTGTGTCCCTTTCACAGTGACTGTCTGACTGTCTCTCTCTCTCTCTGTCCCCTTTCACAGTGACTGTCTGACTTTCTCTCTGTCCCCCTTTCACAGTGACTGTCTGACTCTCTCTCTCTCTGTCCCCTTTCACAGTGACTGTCTGACTCTCTCTCTCTGTCCCCTTTCACAGTGACTGTCTGACTCTCTCTCTCTCTGTCCCCTTTCACAGTAACTGTCTGACTCTGTCTCTCTCTGTCCCCTTTCACAGTGACTGTCTGACTCTCTCTCTCTAACCTTTCACAGAGACTGTCTGAATCTCTCTCTCTCTCTCTGTCCCCTTTCACAGTGACTGTCTGACTCTCTCTCTCTAACCTTTCACAGTGACTGTCTGACTCTCTCTCTCTGTCCCCTTTCACAGTGACTGTCTGAATCTCTCTCTCTCTCTGTCCCCTTTCACAGTGACTGTCTGACACACTCTCTCTCTGTCCCCTTTCACAGTGACTGTCTGTCTCTCTCTCTCTGTGTCCCCTTTCACAGTGACTGTCTGACACACTCTCTCTCTGTCCCCTTTCACAGTGACTGTCTGACTCTCTCTCTCTCTCTGTCCCCTTTCACAGTGACTGTCTGTCTCTCTCCCTCTCTCTGTCCCCTTTCACAGTACTGTCTGACTCTCTCTCTCTCTGTCCCCTTTCACAGTGACTGTCTGACTCTCTCTCTCTCTCTGTGTCCCTTTCACAGTGACTGTCTGACTCTCTCTCTCTCTGTCCCCTTTCACAGTGACTGTCTGACTCTCTCTCTCTGTCCCCTTTCACAGTGACTGTCTGACTCTCTCTCTCTCTGTCCCCTTTCACAGTGACAGTCAGACTCTCTCTCTCTCTCTGTCCCCTTTCACAGTGACTGTCTGACTCTCTCTCTCTGTCCCCTTTCACAGTGACTGTCTGACTCTCTCTCTCTCTGTCCCCTTTCACAGTGACAGTCAGACTCTCTCTCTCTCTGTCCCCCTTTCACAGTGACTGTCTGACCTCTCTCTCTCTCTGTCCCCTTTCACAGTGACTGTCTGTCTCTCTCTCTCTGTCCCCTTTCACAGTGACTGTCTGACTCTCTCTCTCTCTCTCTCTCTCTGTTCCCTTTCACAGTGACTGTCTGTCTCTCTCCCTCTCTCTGTCCCCTTTCACAGTGACTGTCTGACTCTCTCTCTCTCTCTCTCTCTGTCCCCTTTCACAGTGACTGTCTGACTCTCTCTCTCTCTGTCCCCTTTCACAGTGACTGTCTGACTCTCTCTCTCTCTGTGTCCCTTTCACAGTGACTGTCTGACTGTCTCTCTCTCTCTGTCCCCTTTCACAGTGACTGTCTGACTTTCTCTCTGTCCCCTTTCACAGTGACTGTCTGACTCTCTCTCTCTGTCCCCTTTCACAGTGACTGTCTGACTCTCTCTCTCTGTCCCCTTTCACAGTGACTGTCTGACTCTCTCTCTCTCTGTCCCCTTTCACAGTGACTGTCTGTCTCTCTCCCTCTCTCTGTTCCCTTTCACAGTAACTGTCTGACTCTGTCTCTCTCTGTCCCCTTTCACAGTGACTGTCTGACTCTCTCTCTCTAACCTTTCACAGTGACTGTCTGAATCTCTCTCTCTCTCTCTGTCCCCTTTCACAGTGACTGTCTGACTCTCTCTCTCTCTCTGTCCCCTTTCACAGTGACTGTCTGACTCTCTCTCTCTGTCCCCTTTCACAGTGACTGTCTGACTCTCTCTCTCTCTGTGTCCCTTTCACAGTGACTGTCTGACTGTCTCTCTCTCTCTGTCCCCTTTCACAGTGACTGTCTGACTTTCTCTCTGTCCCCTTTCACAGTGACTGTCTGACTCTCTCTCTCTCTGTCCCCTTTCACAGTGACTGTCTGACTCTCTCTCTCTGTCCCCTTTCACAGTGACTGTCTGACTCTCTCTCTCTCTGTCCCCTTTCACAGTAACTGTCTGACTCTGTCTCTCTCTGTCCCCTTTCACAGTGACTGTCTGACTCTCTCTCTCTAACCTTTCACAGAGACTGTCTGAATCTCTCTCTCTCTCTCTGACCCCTTTCACAGTGACTGTCTGACTCTCTCTCTCTAACCTTTCACAGTGACTGTCTGACTCTCTCTCTCTGTCCCCTTTCACAGTGACTGTCTGAATCTCTCTCTCTCTCTGTCCCCTTCACAGTGACTGTCTGACACACTCTCTCTCTGTCCCCTTTCACAGTGACTGTCTGTCTCTCTCTCTCTGTGTCCCCTTTCACAGTGACTGTCTGACACACTCTCTCTCTGTCCCCTTTCACAGTGACTGTCTGACTCTCTCTCTCTCTCTGTCCCCTTTCACAGTGACTGTCTGTCTCTCTCCCTCTCTCTGTCCCCTTTCACAGTACTGTCTGACTCTCTCTCTCTCTGTCCCCTTTCACAGTGACTGTCTGACTCTCTCTCTCTCTCTGTGTCCCTTTCACAGTGACTGTCTGACTCTCTCTCGCTCTCTGTCCCCTTTCACAGTGACTGTCTGACTCTCTCTCTCTGTCCCCTTTCACAGTGACTGTCTGACTCTCTCTCTCTCTGTCCCCTTTCACAGTGACAGTCAGACTCTCTCTCTCTCTCTGTCCCCTTTCACAGTGACTGTCTGACTCTCTCTCTCTGTCCCCCTTTCACAGTGACTGTCTGACTCTCTCTCTCTCTGTCCCCTTTCACAGTGACAGTCAGACTCTCCTCTCTCTCTGTCCCCTTTCACAGTGACTGTCTGACTCTCTCTCTCTCTGTCCCCTTTCACAGTGACTGTCTGTCTCTCTCTCTCTGTCCCCTTTCACAGTGACTGTCTGACTCTCTCTCTCTCTCTCTCTCTCTGTTCCCTTTCACAGTGACTGTCTGTCTCTCTCCCTCTCTCTGTCCCCTTTCACAGTGACTGTCTGACTCTCTCTCTCTCTCTCTCTCTGTCCCCTTTCACAGTGACTGTCTGACTCTCTCTCTCTCTGTTCCCTTTCACAGTGACTGTCTGACCTCTCTCTCTCTGTGTCCCTTTCACAGTGACTGTCTGACTGTCTCTCTCTCTCTCTGTCCCCTTTCACAGTGACTGTCTGACTTTCTCTCTGTCCCCTTTCACAGTGACTGTCTGACTCTCTCTCTCTAACCTTTCACAGAGACTGTCTGAATCTCTCTCTCTCTCTCTGTCCCCTTCACAGTGACTGTCTGTCTCTCTCTCTCTAACCTTTCACTGTGACTGTCTGTCTCTCTCTCTCTGTCCCCTTTCACAGTGACTGTCTGAATCTCTCTCTCTCTCTGTCCCCTTTCACAGTGACTGTCTGACACACTCTCTCTCTGTCCCCCTTTCACAGTGACTGTCTGTCTCTCTCTCTCTGTGTCCCCTTTCACAGTGACTGTCTGACACTCTCTCTCTCTGTCCCCTTTCACAGTGACTGTCTGACTCTCTCTCTCTCTCTGTCCCCTTTCACAGTGACTGTCTGTCTCTCTCCTCTCTCTGTCCCCTTTCACAGTACTGTCTGACTCTCTCTCTCTCTGTCCCCTTTCACAGTGACTGTCTGACTCTCTCTCTCTCTCTGTGTCCCTTTCACAGTGACTGTCTGACTCTCTCTCTCTCTGTCCCCTTTCACAGTGACTGTCTGACTCTCTCTCTCTGTCCCCTTTCACAGTGACTGTCTGACTCTCTCTCTCTCTGTCCCCTTTCACAGTGACAGTCCGACTCTCTCTCTCTCTCTGTCCCCTTTCACAGTGACTGTCTGACTCTCTCTCTCTGTCCCCTTTTCACAGTGACTGTCTGACTCTCTCTCTCTCTGTCCCCTTTCACAGTGACAGTCTGACTCTCTCTCTCTCTGTCCCCTTCACAGTGACTGTCTGACTCTCTCTCTCTCTGTCCCCTTTCACAGTGACTGTCTGTCTCTCTCTCTCTGTCCCCTTTCACAGTGACTGTCTGACTCTCTCTCTCTCTCTCTCTCTCTGTTCCCTTTCACAGTGACTGTCTGTCTCTCTCCCTCTCTCTGTCCCCTTTCACAGTGACTGTCTGACTCTCTCTCTCTCTCTCTCTCTGTCCCCTTTCACAGTGACTGTCTGACTCTCTCTCTCTCTGTCCCCTTTCACAGTGACTGTCTGACTCTCTCTCTCTCTGTGTCCCTTTCACAGTGACTGTCTGACTCTGTCTCTCTCTCTCTCTGTCCCCTTTCACAGTGACTGTCTGTCTCTCTCCCTCTCTCTGTCCCCTTTCACAGTGACTGTCTGACTCTCTCTCTCTGTCCCCCTTTCACAGTGACTGTCTGACTCTCTCTCTCTCTGTTCCCTTTCACAGTGACTGTCTGACTCTCCTCTCTCTCTGTCCCCTTTCACAGTGACTGTCTGTCTCTCTCCCCTCTCTCTGTTCCCTTTCACAGTAACTGTCTGACTCTGTCTCTCTCTGTCCCCTTTCACAGTGACTGTCTGACTCTCCTCTCTCTGTCCCCCTTCACAGTGACTGTCTGAATCTCTCTCTCTCTCTCTGTCCCCTTTCACAGTGACTGTCTGACTCTCTCTCTCTCTCTGTCCCCTTTCACAGTGACTGTCTGACTCTCTCTCTCTGTCCCCCTTTCACAGTGACTGTCTGACTCTCTCTCTCTCTGTGTCCCTTTCACAGTGACTGTCTGACTGTCTCTCTCTCTCTCTGTCCCCTTTCACAGTGACTGTCTGACTCTCTCTCTCTCCCCTTTCACAGTGACTGTCTGACTCTCTCTCTCTCTGTCCCCTTTCACAGTGACTGTCTGACTCTCTCTCTCTGTCCCCTTTCACAGTGACTGTCTGACTCTCCTCTCTCTCTGTCCCCTTTCACAGTAACTGTCTGACTCTGTCTCTCTCTGTCCCCTTTCACAGTGACTGTCTGACTCTCTCTCTCTAACCTTTCACAGAGACTGTCTGAATCTCTCTCTCTCTCTCTGTCCCCCTTCACAGTGACTGTCTGACTCTCTCTCTCTAACCTTTCACAGTGACTGTCTGACTCTCTCTCTCTGTCCCCTTTCACAGTGACTGTCTGAATCTCTCACTCTCTCTGTCCCCCTTCACAGTGACTGTCTGACACACTCTCTCTCTGTCCCCTTTCACAGTGACTGTCTGTCTCGCTCTCTCTCTGTGTCCCCTTTCACAGTGACTGTCTGACACACTCTCTCTCTGTCCCCTTTCACAGTGACTGTCTGACTCTCTCTCTCTCTCTGTCCCCTTTCACAGTGACTGTCTGTCTCTCTCCTCTCTCTGTCCCCTTTCACAGTACTGTCTGACTCTCTCTCTCTCTGTCCCCCTTTCACAGTGACTGTCTGACTCTCTCTCTCTCTCTGTGTCCCTTTCACAGTGACTGTCTGACTCTCTCTCTCTCTGTCCCCTTTCACAGTGACTGTCTGACTCTCTCTCTCTGTCCCCTTTCACTGTGACTGTCTGACTCTCTCTCTCTCTGTCCCCTTTCACAGTGACAGTCAGACTCTCTCTCTCTCTCTGTCCCCTTTCACAGTGACTGTCTGACCTCTCTCTCTCTGTCCCCTTTCACAGTGACTGTCTGACTCTCTCTCTCTCTGTCCCCTTTCACAGTGACAGTCAGACTCTCTCTCTCTCTGTCCCCTTTCACAGTGACTGTCTGACCTCTCTCTCTCTGTCCCCTTTCACAGTGACTGTCTGTCTCTCTCTCTCTGTCCCCTTTCACAGTGACTGTCTGACTCTCTCTCTCTCTCTCTCTCTCTGTTCCCTTTCACAGTGACTGTCTGTCTCTCTCCCTCTCTCTGTCCCCTTTCACAGTGACTGTCTGACTCTCTCTCTCCTCTCTCTCTGTCCCCCTTTCACAGTGACTGTCTGACTCTCTCTCTCTCTGTCCCCTTTCACAGTGACTGTCTGACTCTCTCTCTCTCTGTGTCCCTTTCACAGTGACTGTCTGACTGTCTCTCTCTCTCTCTGTCCCCTTTCACAGTGACTGTCTGACTTTCTCTCTGTCCCCTTTCACAGTGACTGTCTGACTCTCTCTCTCTGTCCCCTTTCACAGTGACTGTCTGACTCTCTCTCTCTGTCCCCTTTCACAGTGACTGTCTGACTCTCTCTCTCTCTGTCCCCTTTCACAGTGACTGTCTGTCTCTCTCCCTCTCTCTGTTCCCTTTCACAGTAACTGTCTGACTCTGTCTCTCTCTGTCCCCTTTCACAGTGACTGTCTGACTCTCTCTCTCTAACCTTTCACAGTGACTGTCTGAATCTCTCTCTCTCTCTCTGTCCCTTTCACAGTGACTGTCTGACTCTCTCTCTCTAACCTTTCACAGTGACTGTCTGACTCTCTCTCTCTGTCCCCCTTTCACAGTGACTGTCTGAATCTCTCTCTCTCTGTGTCCCCTTTCACAGTGACTGTCTGACACACTCTCTCTCTGTCCCCTTTCACAGTGACTGTCTGACTCTCTCTCTCTCTGTCCCCTTTCACAGTGACTGTCTGACTCTCTCTCTGTCCCCTTTCACAGTGACTGTCTGACTCTCTCTCTCTCTCTCTCTGTTCCCTTTCACAGTGACTGTCTGTCTCTCTCCCTCTCTCTGTCCCCTTTCACAGTGACTGTCTGACTCTCTCTCTCTCTCTGTCCCCTTTCACAGTGACTGTCTGACTCTCTCTCTCTCTGTCCCCTTTCACAGTGACTGTCTGACTCTCTCTCTCTGTCCCCTTTCACAGTGACTGTCTGACTCTCTCTCTCTCTCTCTCTGTTCCCTTTCACAGTGACTGTCTGTCTCTCTCCCTCTCTCTGTCCCCTTTCACAGTGACTGTCTGACTCTCTCTCTCTGTCCCCTTTCACAGTGACTGTCTCTCTCTCTCTCTCACTCTGTCCCCTTTCACAGTGACTGTCTGACTCTCTCTCTGTCCCCTTTCACAGTGACTGTCTGACTCTCTCTCACTCTGTCCCCCTTTCACAGTGACTGTCTGACTCTCTCTCTGTCCCCTTTCACAGTGACTGTCTGACTCTCTCTCTCTCTCTCTGTCCCCTTTCACAGTGACTGTCTGACTCTCTCTCTCTCTGTCCCCTTTCACAGTGACTGTCTGACTCTCTCTGTGTCCCCTTTCACAGTGACTGTCTGACACACTCTCTCTCTGTCCCCTTTCACAGTGACTGTCTGACTCTCTCTCTCTCTGTCCCCTTTCACAGTGACTGTCTGACTCTCTCTCTGTCCCCTTTCACAGTGACTGTCTGACCTCTCTCTCTCTCTCTCTGTTCACTTTCACAGTGACTGTCTGTCTCTCTCCCTCTCTCTGTCCCCTTTCACAGTGACTGTCTGACTCTCTCTCTCTCTCTCTCTCTGTCCCCTTTCACAGTGACTGTCTGTCTCTCTCCTCTCTCTGTCCCCTTTCACAGTGACTGTCTGTCTCTCTCCCTCTCTCTGTCCCCTTTCACAGTGACTGTCTGACTCTCTCTCTCTCTGTCTCTCTGTCCCCTTTCACAGTGACTGTCTGTCTCTCTCCCTCTCTCTGTCCCCTTTCACAGTGACTGTCTGACTCTCTCTCTCTCTCTCTCTCTGTCCCCTTTCACAGTGACTGTCTGACTCTCTCTCTCTCTCTGTCCCCTTTCACAGTGACTGTCTGACTCTCTCTCTCTCTCTGTCCCCTTTCACAGTGACTGTCTGACTCTCTCTCTCTCTCTCTCTGTTCCCTTTCTCAGTGACTGTCTGACTCTCTCTCTCAGTCCCCTATCACAGTGACTGTCTGACTCTCTCTCTCCTGTCTCTGTCCCCTTTTCACAGTGACTGTCTGACTCTCTCTCTCTCTCTCTCTCTGTCCCCTTTCACAGTGACTGTCTGACTCTCTCTCTCTCTCTGTCCCCTTTCACAGTGACTGTCTGACTCTCTCTCTCTCTGTCCCCTTTCACAGTGACTGTCTGACTCTCTCTCTCTCTCTCTCTGTTCCCTTTCACAGTGACTGTCTGACTCTCTCTCTCTGTCCCCTATCACAGTGACTGTCTGACTCTCTCTCTCTCTCTCTCTCTGTCCCCTTTCACAGTGACTGTCTGACTCTCTCTCTCTCTGTCCCCTTTCACAGTGACTGTCTGACTCTCTCTCTCTCTGTGTCCCTTTCACAGTGACTGTCTGACTGTCTCTCTCTCTCTCTGTCCCCTTTCACAGTGACTGTCTGACTTTCTCTCTGTCCCCTTTCACAGTGACTGTCTGACTCTCTCTCTCTCTGTCCCCTTTCACATTGACTGTCTGACTCTCTCTCTCTGTCCCCTTTCACAGTGACTGTCTGACTCTCTCTCTCTCTGTCCCCTTTCACAGTGACTGTCTGACTCTCTCTCTCTGTCCCCTTTCACAGTGACTGTCTGACTCTCTCTCTCTCTGTCCCCTTTCACAGTGACTGTCTGACTCTCTCTCTCTCTGTCCCCTTTCACAGTGACTGTCTGACTCTCTCTCTCTGTCCCCTTTCACAGTGACTGTCTGACTCTCTCTCTCTCTGTCCCCTTTCACAGTGACTGTCTGAATCTCTCTCTCTCTGTGTCCCCTTTCACAGTGACTGTCTGACTCTCTCTCTCTGCCCCCTTTCACAGTGACTGTCTGACACACTCTCTCTCTGTCCCCTTTCACAGTGACTGTCTGACTCTCTCTCTCTCTGTCCCCTTTCACAGTGACTGTCTGTCTCTCTCCCTCTCTCTGTCCCCTTTCACAGTGACTGTCTGACTCTCTCTCTCTCTCTCTCTGTCCCCTTTCACAGTGACTGTCTGTCTCTCTCTCTCTCTGTCCCCTTTCACAGTGACTGTCTGACTCTCTCTCTCTCTGTCCCCTTTCACAGTGACTGTCTGACTCTCTCCCTCTCTCTGTCCCCTTTCACAGTGACTGTCTGTCTCTCTCCCTCTCTCTGTCCCCTTTCACAGTGACTGTCTGACTCTCTCTCTCTCTGTCCCCTTTCACAGTGACTGTCTGACTCTCTCTCTCTCTGTCCCCTTTCACAGTGACTGTCTGACTCTCTCTCTCTCTCTGTGCCCCTTTCACAGTGACTGTCTGACTCTCTCTCTCTCGGTCCCCTTTCACAGTGACTGTCTGACTCTCTCTCTCTCTGTCCCCTTCACAGTGACTGTCTGACTCTCTCTCTCTCTGTCCCCGTTCACAGTGACAGTCAGACTCTCTCCCTCTCTCTGTCCCCTTTCACAGTGACTGTCTGACTCTCTCTCTCTGTCCCCTTTCACAGTGACTGTCTGACTCTCTCTCTCTCTGTCCCCGTTCACAGTGACAGTCAGACTGTCTCTCTCTCTCTCTGTCCCCGTTCACAGTGACTGTCTGACTCTCTCTCTCTCTGTCCCCTGTCACAGTGACTGTCTGTCTCTCTCTCTCTGTCCCCTTTCACAGTGACTGTCTGACTCTCTCTCTCTCTCTCTCTCTGTCCCCCTTTCACAGTGACTGTCTGACTCTCTCTCTCTCTGTCCCCTTTCACAGTGACTGTCTGACTCTCTCTCTCTCTGTGCCCCTTTCACAGTGACTGTCTGACTCTCTCTCTCTGCCCCCTTTCACAGTGACTGTCTGACTCCTCTCTCTCTCTGTCCCCTTTCACAGTGACTGTCTGTCTCTCTCTCTCTCTGTACCCTTTCACAGTGACTGTCTGACTCTCGCTCTCTCTGTCCCCTTTCACAGCGACTGTCTGACTCTCTCTCTCTGTCCCCTTTCACAGTGACTGTCTGACTCTCTCTCTCTGTCCCTTTCACAGTGACTGTCTGACTCTCTCTCTCTCTGTCCCCTTTCACAGTGACTGTCTGACTCTCTCTCTCTCTCTCTCTGTCCCATTTCACAGTGACTGTCTGACTCTCTCTCTCTCTCTGTCCCCTTTCACAGGGACTGTCTGACTCTCTCTCTGTCCCCTTTCACAGTGACTGTCTGACTCTCTCTCTGTCCCCTTTTCACAGTGACTGTCTGACTCTCTCTCTCTCTGTCCCCTTTCAGTGACTGTCTGTCTCTCTCTCTGTCCCTATCACAGTGACTGTCTGACTCTCTCTCTCTCTCTCTGTCCCCTTTCACAGTGACTGTCTGACTCTCTCTCTGTCCCCTTTCACAGTGACTGTCTGACTCTCTCTCTCTCTCTGTCCCCTTTCACAGTGACTGTCTGACTCTCTCTCTGTCTGTCCCCTTTCACAGTGACTGTCTGACTCTCTCTCTCTGTCCCCTTTCACAGTGACTGTCTGACTCTCTCTCTCTCTCTGTCCCCTTTCACAGTGACTGTCTGACACACTCTCTCTCTGTCCCCTTTCACAGTGACTGTCTGACTCTCTCTCTCTCTCTCTGTCCCCTTTCACAGTGACTGTCTGACTCTCTCTCTCTCACTGTCCCCTTTCACAGTGACTGTCTGACTCTCTCACTCTCTCACTGTCCCCTTTCACAGTGACTGTCTGACTCTCTCTCTCTCTCTCTCTCTGTCCCCTTTCACAGTGACTGTCTGACTCTCTCACTCTCTCTCTGTCCCCTTTCACAGTGACTGTCTGACTCTCTCTCTCTCTCTCTCTGTCCCCTTTCACAGTGACTGTCTGACTCTCTCTCTCTCTCTCTGTCCCCCTTCACAGTGACTGTCTCTCTCTCTCTCTCTCTCTCTATCCCCTTTCACAGTGACTGTCTGACTCTCTCTCTCTCTGTCCCCTTTCACAGTGACTGTCTGACTCTCTCTCTCTGTCCCCTTTCACAGTGACTGTCTGACTCTCTCTCTCTCTGTTCCCTTTCACAGTGACTGTCTGTCTCTCTCCCTCTCTCTGTCCCCTTTCACAGTGACTGTCTGACTCTCTCTCTCTCTCTCTCTCTCTGTCCCCTTTCACAGTGACTGTCTGTCTCTCTCCCTCTCTCTGTCCCCTTTCACAGTGACTGTCTGACTCTCTCTCTCTCTGTCCCCTTTCACAGTGACTGTCTGACTCTCTCTCTCTCTGTGTCCCTTTCACAGTGACTGTCTGACTGTCTCTCTCTCTCTGTCCCCTTTCACAGTGACTGTCTGACTTTCTCTCTGTCCCCGTTCACAGTGACTGTCTGACTCTCTCTCTCTCTGTCCCCTTCACAGTGACTGTCTGACTCTCTCTCTCTGTCCCCTTTCACAGTGACTGTCTGACTCTCTCTCTCTCTGTCCCCTTTCACAGTAACTGTCTGACTCTGTCTCTCTCTGTCCCCTTTCACAGTGACTGTCTGACTCTCTCTCTCTAACCTTTCACAGAGACTGTCTGAATCTCTCTCTCTCTCTCTGTCCCCTTTCACAGTGACTGTCTGACTCTCTCTCTCTCTAACCTTTCACAGTGACTGTCTGACTCTCTCTCTCTGTCCCCTTTCACAGTGACTGTCTGAATCTCTCTCTCTCTCTGTCCCCTTTCACAGTGACTGTCTGACACACTCTCTCTCTGTCCCCTTTCACAGTGACTGTCTGACTCTCTCTCTCTGTGTCCCCTTTCACAGTGACTGTCTGACACACTCTCTCTCTGTCCCCTTTCACAGTGACTGTCTGTCTCTCTCCTCTCTCTGTCCCCTTTCACAGTGACTGTCTGACTCTCTCTCTCTCTCTCTCTGTCCCCTTTCACAGTGACTGTCTGTCTCTCTCCCTCTCTCTGTCCCCTTTCACAGTGACTGTCTGACTCTCTCTCTCTCTGTCCCCTTTCACAGTGACTGTCTGACTCTCTCTCTCTCTCTGTGTCCCTTTCACAGTGACTGTCTGACTCTCTCTCTCTCTGTCCCCTTTCACAGTGACTGTCTGACTCTCTCTCTCTGTCCCCTTTCACAGTGACTGTCTGACTCTCTCTCTCTCTGTCCCCTTTCATAGTGACAGTCAGACTCTCTCTCTCTCTCTGTCCCCTTTCACAGTGACTGTCTGACTCTCTCTCTCTGTCCCCTTTCACAGTGACTGTCTGACTCTCTCTCTCTCTGTCCCCTTTCACAGTGACAGTCAGACTCTCTCTCTCTCTCTGTCCCCTTCACAGTGACTGTCTGACTCTCTATCTCTCTGTCCCCTTTCACAGTGACTGTCTGTCTCTCTCTCTCTGTCCCCTTTCACAGTGACTGTCTGACTCTCTCTCTCTCTCTCTCTCTGTCCCCTTTCACAGTGACTGTCTGACTCTCTCTCTCTCTGTCCCCTTTCACAGTGACTGTCTGACTCTCTCTCTCTCTGTCCCCTTTCACAGTGACTGTCTGACTCTCTCTCTCTGCCCCCTTTCACAGTGACTGTCTGACTCTCTCTCTCTGTCCCCTATCACAGTGACTGTCTGACTCTCTCTCTCTCTCTGTGTCCCCTTTCACAGTGACTGTCTGACTCTCTCTCTCTGTCCCCTATCACAGTGACTGTCTGTCTCTCTCTCTCTCTGTACCCTTTCACAGTGACTGTCTGACTCTCTCTCTCTGTCCCCTTTCACAGCGACTGTCTGACTCTCTCTCTCTGTCCCCTTTCACAGTGACTGTCTGACTCTCTCTCTCTGTCCCTTTCACAGTGACTGTCTGACTCTCTCTCTCTCTGTCCCCTGTCACAGGGACTGTCTGACTCTCTCTCTGTCCACTTTCACAGTGACTGTCTGACTCTCTCTCTGTCCCCTTTCACAGTGACGGTCTGACTCTCTCTCTGTCCCCTATCACAGTGACTGTCTGACTCTCTCTCTCTCTCGCTGTCCCCTTTCACAGCGACTGTCTGACTCTCTCTCTCTGTCCCCTTTCACAGTGACTGTCTGACTCTCTCTCTCTGTCCCTGTCACAGTGACTGTCTGACTCTCTCTCTCTCTGTCCCCTTTCACAGGGACTGTCTGACTCTCTCTCTGTCCACTTTCACAGTGACTGTCTGACTCTCTCTCTGTCCCCTTTCACAGTGACTGTCTGACTCTCTCTCTCTGTCCCCTTTCACAGTGACTGTCTGTCTCTCTCTCTGTCCCCTATCACAGTGACTGTCTGACTCTCTCTCTCTCTGTCTGTCCCCTTTCACAGTGACTGTCTGACTCTCTCTCTCTGTCCCCCTTTCACAGTGACTGTCTGACTCTCTCTCTCTCTCTGTCCCCCTTTCACAGTGACTGTCTGACTCTCTCTCTGTCTGTCCCCTTTCACAGTGACTGTCTGACTCTCTCTCTCTGTCCCCTTACACAGTGACTGTCTGACTCTCTCTCTCTCTCTGTCCCCTTTCACAGTGACTGTCTGACACACTCTCTCTCTGTCCCCTTTCACAGTGACTGTCTGACTCTCTCTCTCTCTCTCTGTCCCCTTTCACAGTGACTGTCTGACTCTCTCTCTCTCACTGTCCCCTTTCACAGTGACTGTCTGACTCTCTCACTCTCTCACTGTCCCCTTTCACAGTGACTGTCTGACTCTCTCTCTCTCTCTCTCTCTGTCCCCTTTCACAGTGACTGTCTGACTCTCTCACTCTCTCTCTGTCCCCTTTCACGTGACTGTCTGACTCTCTCTCTCTCTCTCTGTCCCTTTCACAGTGACTGTCTGACTCTCTCTCTCTCTCCCTGTCCCCTTTCACAGTGACTGTCTCTCTCTCTCTCTCTCTCTCTATCCCCTTTCACAGTGACTGTCTGACTCTCTCTCTCTCTGTCCCCTTTCACAGTGACTGTCTGACTCTCTCTCTCTGTCCCCCTTTCACAGTGACTGTCTGACTCTCTCTCTCTCTCTCTCTCTGTTCCCTTTCACAGTGACTGTCTGTCTCTCTCGCCTCTCTCTGTCCCCTTTCACAGTGACTGTCTGACTCTCTCTCTCTCTCTCTCTGTCCCCTTTCACAGTGACTGTCTGTCTCTCTCCCTCTCTCTGTCCCCCTTTCACAGTGACTGTCTGACTCTCTCTCTCTCTGTGTCCCTTTCACAGTGACTGTCTGACTCTCACTCTGTCCCCTTTCACAGTGACTGTCTGACTCTCTCTCTCTCTGTCCCCTTTCACAGTGACTGTCTGACTCTCTCCTCTCTGTCCCCTTTCACAGTGACTGTCTGACTCTCTCCCTCTCTCTGTCCCCTTTCTCAGTGACTGTCTGACTCTCTCTCTCTCTGTCCCCTTTCACAGTAACTGTCTGACTCTGTCTCTCTCTCTGTCCCCTTTCACAGTGACTGTCTGAATCTCTCTCTCTCTCTGGCCCCTTTCACAGTGACTGTCTGACTCTCTCTCTCTAACCTTTCACAGTGACTGTCTGACTCTCTCTCTCTGTCCCCTTTCACAGTGACTGTCTGACTCTCTCTCTCTCTCTGTCCCCTTTCACAGTGACTGTCTGACTCTCTCTCTCTAACCTTTCACAGTGACTCTCTGAATCTCTCTCTCTCTCTCGTCCCCTTTCACAGTGACTGTCTGACTCTCTCTCTCTAACCTTTCACAGTGACTGTCTGACTCTCTCTCTCTGTCCCCTTTCACAGTGACTGTCTGAATCTCTCTCTCTGTCCCCTTTCACAGTGACAGTCAGACTCTCCTCTCTCTCTGTCCCCTTTCACAGTGACTGTCTGACTCTCTCTCTCTGTCCCCTTTCACAGTGACTGTCTGACTCTCTCTCTCTCGGTCCCCTTTCACAGTGACTGTCTGACTCTCTCTCTCTCTGTCCCCTTTCACAGTGACTGTCTGTCTCTCTCTCTCTGTCCCCTTTCACAGTGACTGTCTGACTCTCTCTCTCTCTGTCCCCTTTCACAGTGACTGTCTGTCTCTCTCTCTCTGTCCCCTTCACAGTGACTGTCTGACTCTCTCTCTCTCTGTCCCCTTTCACAGTGACTGACTGACTCTCTCTCTCTCTGTCCCCTTCACAGTGACTGTCTGTCTCTCTCTCTCTGTCCCCTTTCTCAGTGACTGTCTGTCTCTCTCTCTGTCCCCCTTTCACAGTGACTGTCTGACTCCTCTCTCTGTCCCCTTTCACAGTGACTGTCTGAATCTCTCTCTCTCTCTCGTCCCCTTTCACAGTGACTGTCTGACTCTCTCTCTCTCTGTCCCCTGTCACAGTGACTCTCTCTCTCTCTCTCTCTGTCCCCTTTCACTGTGACTGTCTGACTCTCTCTCTCTGTCCCCTTTCACAGTGACTGTCTGAATCTCTCTCTCTCTGTGTCCCCTTTCACAGTGACTGTCTGACTCTCTCTCTCTCTGTCCCCTTTCACAGTGACAGTCAGACTCTCTCTCTCTCTCTCTGGCCCCTTTCACAGTGACTGTCTGACACACTCTCTCTCTGTCCCCTTTCACAGTGACTGTCTGACTCTCTCTCTCTCTGTCCCCTTTCACAGTGACTGTCTGACTCTCTCTCTCTCTCTCTGTCCCCTTTCACAGTGACTGTCTGACTCTCTCTCTCTCTCTGTCCCCTTTCACAGTGACTGTCTGACTCTCTCTCTCTGCCCCCTTTCACAGTGACTGTATGACTCTCTCTCTCTCTCTGTGTCCCCTTTCACAGTGACTGTCTGACTCTCTCTCTCTGTCCCCTATCACAGTGACTGTCTGTCTCTCTCTCTCTCTGTACCCTTTCACAGTGACTGTCTGACTCTCTCTCTCTGTCCCCTTTCACAGCGACTGTCTGACTCTCTCTCTCTGTCCCCTTTCACAGTGACTGTCTGACTCTCTCTCTCTGTCCCTTTCACAGTGACTGTCTGACTCTCTCTCTCTCTGTCCCCTTTCACAGTGACTGTCTGACTCTCTCTCTCTCTCTCTCTGTCCCATTTCACAGTGACTGTCTGACTCTCTCTCTCTCTCTGTCCCCTTTCACAGGGACTGTCTGACTCTCTCTCTCTCTGTCCCCTTTCACAGTGACTGTCTGACTCTCTCTCTCTGTCCCCTTTCACAGTGACTGTCAGACTCTCTCTCTCCCCCCTTTCACAGTGACTCTCTATCCCTCTCTGTCCCCCTTTCACAGTGACTGTCTGTCTGTCTCTCTCTCTCTGTCCCCTTTCACAGTAACTGTCTGACTCTGACTCTCTCTGTCCCCTTTCACAGTGACTGTCTGACTCTCTCTCTCTCTGTCCCCTTTCACAGTAACTGTCTGACTCTGACTCTCTCTGTCCCCTTTCACAGTGACTGTCTGACTCTCTCTCTCTGTCCCCTTTCACAGTAACTGTCTGACTCTGTCTCTCTGTCTGTCCCCTTTCACAGTGACTGTCTTACTCTCTCTCTCTCTCTGTCCCCTTTCACAGTGACTGTCTGACTCTCTCTCTCTGTCCCCTTTCACAGTGACTGTCTGACTCTCTCTCTCTCTGTCCCCTTTCACAGTAACTGTCTGACTCTGTCTCTCTCTCTGTCCCCTTTCACAGTGACTGTCTGACTCTCTCTCTGTAACCTTTCACAGTGACTGTCTGACTCTCTCTCTCTGTCCCTTTCACAGTGACTGTCTGACTCTCTCTCTCTCTGTCCCCTTTCACAGTGACTGTCTGACTCTCTCTCTCTCTCTGTCCCCTTTCACAGGGACTGTCTGACTCTCTCTCTCTGTCCCCTTTCACAGTGACTGTCTGACTCTCTCTCTGTCCCCTTTCACAGTGACTGTCTGACTCTCTCTCTCTCTCTGTCCCCTTTCACAGTGACTGTCTGACTCTCTCTCACTCTGTCCCCTTTCACAGTGACTGTCTGACTCTCTCTCTCTCTCTCTGTCCCCTTTCACAGTGACTGTCTGACTCTCTCTCTCTCTCTCTGTCCCCTTTCACAGTGACTGTCTGACTGTCTCTCACTCTCTCCCATTTCACAGTCACTTTCTGACTCTCTCTCTCTGTCCCCTTTCACAGTGACTGTCTGACTCTCTCTCTCTGTCCCCTTTCACAGTGACTGTCTGACTCTCTCTCTCTCTGGCCCCTTTCACAGTGACGGCCTGACACACTCTCTCTCTCTCTCTCTGTCCCCTTTCACAGTGACTGTCTGACTCTGTCTCTCTCTCTGTCCCCTTTCACAGTGACTGTCTGACTCTCTCTCTCTCTGTCCCCTTTCACAGTGACTGTCAGACTCTCTCTCTCTGTCCCCTTTCACAGTGACTGTCTGAATCTCTCTCTCTCTCTGTCCCCTTTCACAGTAACTGTCTGACTCTGTCTCTCTCTCTGTCCCCTTTCACAGTGACTGTCAGACTCTCTCTCTCTCTCTGTCCCCTTTCACAGTGACTGTCTGACTCTCTCTCTCTCTCTCTCTGTCCCCTTTCACAGTGACTGTCTGACTGTCTCTCACTCTCTCCCATTTCACAGTCACTTTCTGACTCTCTCTCTCTGTCCCCTTTCACAGTGACTGTCTGACTCTCTCTCTCTGTCCCCTTTCACAGTGACTGTCTGACTCTCTCTCTCTCTGGCCCCTTTCACAGTGACGGCCTGACACACTCTCTCTCTCTCTCTCTGTCCCCTTTCACAGTGACTGTCTGACTCTCTCTCTCTCTGTCCCCTTTCACAGTGACTGTCAGACTCTCTCTCTCTGTCCCCTTTCACAGTGACTGTCAGACTCTCTCTCTCTGTCCCCTTTCACAGTGACTGTCTGACTGTCTCTCTCTGTCCCCTTTCACAGTGACTGTCAGACTCTCTCTCTCCCCCCCTTTCACAGTGACTGTTTGTCTCTCTCCCTCTCTCTGTCCCTTTCACAGTGACTGTCAGACTCTCTCTCTCCCCCCTTTCACAGTGACTGTCTGTCTCTCTCACTCTCTCTGTCCCCTTTCACAGTGACTGTCTGACTCTCTCTCTCTCTCTCTGTCCCCTTTCACAGTGACTGTCTGACTCTCTCTCTCTCTCTCTCTCTCTGTCCCCTTTCACAGTGACTGTCTGACTCTCTCTCTCTCTGTCCCCTTTCACAGTAACTGTCTGACTCTCTCTCTCTCTCTGTCCCCTTTCACAGTGACTCTCTCTCTCTCTCTCTCTGTCCCCTTTCACAGTGACTGTCTGACTCTCTCACTCTGTCCCCTTTCACAGTGACTGTCTGACTCTCTCTCTCTCTCTCTCTCTGTCTGTCCCCTTTCACAGTGACTGTCTGACTCTCTCTCTCTCTCTGTCTGTCCCCTTTCACAGTGACTGTCTGACTCTCTCTCTCTGTCCCCTTTCACAGTGACTGTCTGACTCTCTCTCTCTCTGTCCCCTTTCACAGGGACTGTCTGACTCTCTCTCTCTGTCCCCTTTCACAGTGACTGTCTGACTCTCTCTCTCTCTGTCCCCTTTCACAGTGACTGTCTGACTCTCTCTCTCTCTCTGTCCCCTTCTCCAGTGGCTGTCTGACACGCTGCAGGAATGCTGGGACCAGGAGCCCGATGCACGACTGACCGCACACTGCGTGGAGCAGAGGTTGAGAGAAATGGCCTCCCATCCCCAGCTGGTGACCCTGGGCCCTGCGACCGAAGACCGACCTGGTCCCCAGGAACAGAAATAACGGCGGGCACATTTCTGCTTCACATGGGCTCCATCTTCCAGCGACATACCCACAGCCACCTCTCCCACTGTCCCTTGTACGTCACACCCCCCTCCCTCAGGTTCAGTCATCGAATTCTTCAGCATCGCCTCACCCTGAACACCGCCTACACACCTCCATCAGACCCTGTACTCTCCCAGCCCCTCCCTGTAGCTCAAACCCTCCGACATCCTTGTCAATCTTTTCCGAACCCTCCCACAACATCCTTCCTGTAGCAGGGAGACCGGGATTGAACACAATATTCCAACAGGGGCCCCCTAACCAATGTCCTGTACAGCCGCAACGTGACCCCCCCCCCAACTCCTGTACTCAATACTCTGACCAATAAAGGGAAGCATACCAAACCCCTCCTTCACTATCCTATCCACCCGCGACCCCCACTTTCAAGGAGCTATGACCCTGCACTCCAAGGTCTCTGTGTTCACCAACACTCCCCCAGGACCTTACCATTAAGTGTATAAGTCCCGCTAAGATTTGCTTTCCCAAAATGCAGCCCCTCGCATTTATCTGAATTAAACTCCATCTGCCACTTCTCAGCCCTTCGGCCCATCTGGTCCAGACCCTGTTGTAATCTGAGGTAACCCTCTTCGCTGTCCACTACACCGACAATTTGGCACATGAGAAAAACATGACAACTGTGATGAAGCCGAGAGTGTGTACGTTCACATTGATACAGGTAGCGTTTTCTGCATTTTGAGGTAAATGTGAAGTGCAGGCTCAGCTGACCCGAACAGCAAGGCCGGGAGACCGAACTGTTCCAAACCAGAGAAACCGAGCAAAGGCGATACCTGAGCCTTGGTTACTGTTTTGACAACAAGTGGAATTCAATCGATCAGTTTAAATTATGCCCCTGGATACCAGAAACCAATGGAAGTGGAATTTTCAGAATTAGTATCCCAACTCATCCACAATGACCCTCCGAATATTAACCCACTGAGCCCATTCTCCTTCCATATTGTCGTGTATTTACCCGGGACTAATCCACCCTAACCTGTACATCCCTTAGCACTACGGGGACAATTTAGCACGGCCAATCCCACCCTAACCTGCACATCCCTGGGCACTACGGGGACAATTTAGCACGGCCAATCCCACCCTAACCTGCACATCCCTGGGCACTACGGGACAATTTAGCACGGCCAATCCCACCCTCACCTGCACATCCCTGGGCACTACGGGACAATTTAGCACGGCCAATCCCACCCTAACCTGCACATCCCTGGGCACTACGGGGACAATTTAGCACGGCCAATCCCACCCTAACCTGCACATCCCTGGGCACTACGGGACAATTTAGCACGGCCAATCCCACCCTAACCTGTACATCCCTGGGCAGTACAGGACAATTTAGCACGGCCAATCCCACCCTAACCTGCACATCCCTGGGCACTACGGGGACAATTTAGCACGGCCAATCCCACCCTAACCTGTACATCCCTGGGCACTACGGGGACAATTTAGCACGGCCAATCCCACCCTAACCTGTACATCCCAGGGCACTACGGGGACAATTTAGCACGGCCAATCCCACCCTAACCTGCACATCCCTGGGCACTACGGGGACAATTTAGCACGGCCAATCCCACCCTAACCTGTACATCCCTGGGCATTACGCGGACAATTTAGCACGGCCAATCCCACCCTAACCTGCACATCCCTGGGCACTACGGGACAATTTAGCACGGTCAATCCCACCCTAACCTGCACATCCCTGGGCACTACGGGGACAATTTAGCACGGACAATCCCACCCTAACCTGTACATCTTTGGACTGTGGGAGGAAACCCACACAGACACACGGGGAGAATGTGCAAACTCCACACAGACAGTTGTCCCGAGGGTGGAATCGAACTGGGACCCTGGTGCTGTGAGGCAGCAGGGCTAACGAGTACGGAAAATAAATTGTTCCTTATCTTTAAGCAGTGAAAATGAGGGGTTCTCTGTCAATCCCTTCAGTTACGAGGCGGGGTGTTTAGTTTGAATTAACAGAGGGGTTCCAGCTCCACGTCACAGCGAGAGCCTGTCCAACCATTCCTGACGAACATGGGATGCACGAGGGCAGACCTCCCTCCGTCAGACAAAAGACCAGGGTGATATTCTGGGATGACTCCGGATGTCCACAGGCAGACACATCAAAGGATTACAAGGACAGAAATTTGCTGGAAAAGCTCAGTAGGTCTCGCAGCACCCGCGGAGAGGGAGAGAGAGAGAGAAAGCAGAGTTAACGTTGCAGATCGAGTGACGCCCCTCCCCAACAACGCCCTCCCCCCACCCTCCAATTCCCATCAGACGACAGACAAACCCAGAATGCCGAACGACACGCGTACCTGAGCCATTGAGAGTGACGCGCAGCGTTCCAAGGTGATAAAACCAGTCGATTCAACACCTTCGATTGATCAAGTGAACAATGAAAGCTTACAGCCCAGGAACAGGCCCTTCAGCCCCTCCAAGCCTGAGCTGATCCAAATCCACTGTCTAAACCTGTCGCCCAATTCCTAAGCACCTGTATCCCTCTGCTCCCCACCTACACATGCATCTGTCCAGACACATCTCAAATGAATCTCCCGTGCCTGCCTCTACCACCTCTGCTGGCAACGTGTTCCAGACACCCACCACCCTCTGTGTGAAGTACTTACAGTGTGTATCCCCCTTAAATTTTCCACCTCTCACCTTGAAAGCGTGACCTCTCGTTATTGAATCCTTCACCCTGGGGAAAAGCTTGTCTCTGTCCACCCTGTCTATACCCTTCATGATCATGTTAACCTCAATCAGGTCCCCCCTCAATCTCCTTTTTTCTAGTGAAAACAAACCTAACCTACTCGCCCTCTCTTCATAGCTAGCACCTTCCATACCAGGCAACATCCTCGCAAACCTTCTCTGCACCCTCTCCAAAGCGCCCACATCCTTTTGGTAATGTGGCGCCCAGAACTGTACACAGTATTCGAAATGCAGCCGAACCAACGTCCTGTACAATGTTAACATGACCTGCCAGCTCTGATACCCAATACCCCATCCGACAAAGGCAAACATACCACCTGCCTTCTTGACCACTCTATCCCCCTCTGCACCCACCTTCAGGCTACAATGGACCTGCACTCCCAGATCTCTCCACCCATCAACTTTTCCCAAGGCTCTTCCGTTTACTGTATAAGTCCTTGGAAAGTTCCAGAAGATAGCCAGGAGGGTGCAGGGGTGCAGTCTGGCAGGACTCGGTGGTGGGGAGTCCGCACTCTCCAACCGACCACAGGTACATCGGGAAAGATCAAGGAGCACAGCCATTTGCTGTCTGACCAGACAGAGAGAGAGAGAGAGACTCAACCTGTGCCAAGAGGAATGGACTGAGTTACTATTATCTGGGAAGTATTTTAAGTTTCTAAAAGAACAGGCGCGTTGGAAATTGAGCTGTTAGAAGTGTCATGTTTAACTCTTAACCTTTACCACCTTCTCAATAAAGTCACGATCTGTTTCACTGACTGAGTCCTGTGATCCCTTCCTGCCACATTCCCAGGTGCCTGGGTAAATTATTACTCATGGATCACAGACATTCATAGAATCCCTACAGTGTGGACCGTGGGAGGAAACCGGAGCAAACCCACGCAGACGCTGGGGGGAGAACGTGCGAACTCCGCACAGACAGTCGCCCGAGGCTGGAATCGAACCCAGGTCCCTGGCGCTGTGAGGCAGCAGTGCCGACCCACTGAGTTAAATTGTCCCATTCTAAGCTGCCTCAATACTGTATACACTGCTCAAAGAATCTGCAAGCCCATATTGGCACCCTATTCCAAACAAGACCAGTCAGTCACCCATCCTGTTCCCCACCCAGGTATAACTGCTGTTCAGATGAGGCATTCTTGCAACAGTGTCCTGATGAGTGTCAAAGAGGGAACAATTTTGGACTGTTCCCTCCCACCTTTGGCATCAGTTCCCCCATAGTCACATCCCAATCACCAGTGGACTGAGAAGTGGCTGACGGAGTTTAATTCAGATAAACATGAGGCGAAATGATTTGGATGCGAGCATAAGAGGTACAGTTAGTAAGTTTGCAGATGACCCCAGAATTGGAGGGTGTAGTGGACAGCGAAGAGGGTCACCTCAGATTACAACAGGATCTGGACCAGATGGACCAATGGGCTGAGAAGTGGCAGATGGAGTTTAATTCAGATAAATGCGAGGGACTGCATTTTGGGAAAGCAAATCTTAGCAGGACTTATACACTTAATGTTAAGGTTCTAGGGAGTGTTGCTGAACACAGAGACCTTGGAGTGCAGGGTCATAGCTCCTTGAAAGTGGAGTCGCAGGTAGATAGGATAGTGAAGGAGGGGTTTGGTATGCTTTCCTTTATTGGTCAGAGTATTGAGTACAGGAGTTGGGAGGTCATGTTGCAGCTGTACAGGACATTGGTTAGGCCGCTGTTGGAATATTGCATGTGATTCTGGTCTCCTTCCTGTTGGAAAGATGTTGTGAAACCTGAAAGGGTTCAGAAAAGATTTACAAGGATAATGCCAGGGTTGGAGGATCTGAACTACAGGAAGAGGCTGACCAGGCTGGGGCTGTTTTCCCTGGAGCGTCGGAGGTTGAGGGGTGACCTCATAGAGGTTTATAAAACCATGAGGGGCATGGATCGGATAAATAGACAAAGTCTTTTCCCTCTGGGGTGGGGGAATCCAGAAGCAGAGGCCATAATTTAGGGTGAGAGGGGCAAGATATAAAAGAGACCTAAGGGGCAAACTTTTCACACAGAGGGTGGTACGTGTATGGAATGAGCTGCCAGAGGATGTGGTGGAGGCTGGTACAATGACAACATTTAAGATGCATCTGGATGGGTATATGAATAGGAAGGGTTTGGAGGGATACGGGGTGGGGTGCTGGGCAGGCGGGAATGGACTGGGTTGGGACATCTGGGTCGGCACGGACAGGTTGGATTGGAGGGGGCCTTGTTTCTGTGCTGCGCGTCTTCTGTGACTCCCAGATGGGGGGGGGGGGGGGGGCAGTGGGCTGAGGGGTGGCAGGTGGAGTTCAATTCAGATAAATGCGAGGGGCTGCATTTTGGGAAAGCAAATCTTAGCGGGACTTATACACTTAATGGGAAGGTCCTGGGGGAGTGTTGCTGAACACAGAGACCTTTGTGGGATATAGGTAAATTAATGTTACTTCTGCAAGTATAATTGATTATATAAAAATAAGTGAACTCACACCAGTGTGTAATTGTTTCATCCAGGAGCTGAGTCAACAAGAATGGAAACTATGTGGAGGAAATGCATAATTTTTTTTTGTATTAGCTAAAAATGTCTGCAAGAAAGAAAGGGGACAGCAAAACAATGGTAGATATTACAGGCAGCTAGATAAGGTGCTGTGAGGGGAGGCAGTTAAACTAGATACGCCTGTATAAACAATAGGTATAAACGTCTGTTTCCCACTTTTACAGAAACACAGGAACAAACCCCAATTAAAAGGGCTTAGCGATAAGATGCTGTGAGGGGCGACACAGATGGAGGGAGTAAATAATGGTAAGGCAAGGATGGGATGACATCAAACGGCCTTGTGAGGCCAGGAATAAGCATTTTGTCAGAGACGAGGCCGGATAAGACAAGAGATAAACAGGTACCGGTCTTAGGGGAGTGGAGGATGTAAACGGGGGGGAACAAAGAAATAAGAAAAAAATACGTAGGAACCAAATTATATAAATATCGAGTATTTGTTGAATTCGGTGTGTTTTGTCCCTGCCTTGTGGACATCGCACCCACTTGCAAGTGTGAAATAAAGGGCACTACTGATTCAGATCTTGTCTCGGACTGAAATTATTGATGTGAGTGAGCTTTGTTTCTCACACTTTGGAGTGCGGGTTCATAGCTCCTTGATGTGCAGGTTAGGGTGGGATTGGCCGTACTAAATTGTCCCCGTAGTGCCCAGGGATGTGCAGGTTAGGGTGGGATTGGCCGTGCTAAATTGTCCCCGTAGTGCCCAGGGATGTGCAGGTTAGGGTGGGATTGGCCGTGCTAAATTGTCCCCGTAGTGCCCAGATTACAACAGGATCTGGACCAGATGGGCCGAAGGGCTGAGAAGTGGCAGATGGAGTTTAATTCAGATAAATGCGAGGGGCTGCATTTTGGGAAAGCAAATCTTAGCGGGACTTATACACTTAATGGTAAGGTCCTGGGGGAGTGTTGGTGAACACAGAGACCTTGGAGTGCAGGGTCATAGCTCCTTGAAAGTGGAGTCACAGGTGGATAGGATAGTGAAGGAGGGGTTTGGTATGCTTCCCTTTATTGGTCAGAGTATTGAGTACAGGAGTTGGGGGGGGGTCACGTTGCGGCTGTACAGGACATGGGTTAGGGGACCCCTGTTGGAATATTGTGTTCAATCCCGGTCTCCCTGCTACAGGAAGGATGTTGTGGGAGGGTTCGGAAAAGATGGACAAGGATGTTGGAGGGTTTGAGCTACAGGGAGAGGCTGGACAGGCTGGGGCTGTTTTCCCTGGAGCGTCGGAGGCTGAGGGGTGACCTTATAGAGGTTTATAACATCACGAGGGGAGGGGTAAATAGCCAAGGTCTTTTCCCCCCTGGGGTGGGGGAGGCTGAGGGGGTGACCTTATAGAGGGTTATAACATCACGAGGGTCATGGATCGGGTAAATAGACACGGTCCTTTACCCCCTGGGTGGGGGAGACCAGAACTAGAGGGTCACAGGTTGACATTGTGCTATCCCCCATCTCCCTGAAGGAATGGCCTCGAAGTGAGGGGGGATGGGACAGAAAAGGGGCGAAGTGCGCAGGTGCGATGCCGGCGGTACGGCTACGCGCAGCCGCACTACCGCGCGGAGAAAGGGGCGAGGTGCGCAGGTGCGGTGCCGGCGGTACGGCTCCGCGCAGCCGCACTGCCGCGGGGGGTGATGCGTGGCGTGCGTGCGTGCGTGGGGGCGCGGCTCAGGGTTCGGCCAGCGTCCCACGTGACACCCCAGCTCCGCCCGCAATACGTCACCAAAGTGGGCGGGGTCACCTTTCGAAGTCATCGTCGTCGTCGGTCGGGTGAGGGACAGGTAGGCCTCGTGCAGGCGTGGGGGAGGGGAGGGGGGAAGGGGGGCAAAAGGACGGCACTGCGCAGCCGCAACGGGGAGAGGGACGCTCGCGCGCGAATCGCCGTCGGACCTTCGGGCGGGGGGGGAGGGGCCGCGACTGGCGACTGAGGAAGACGGGGAAAGGGCGCAGGCGCGGCGGGGAAGGGGTGTGGGCGTGGCTTACCCTACCTGCCGTGAGGACGCAGGCGCGGCGGGGGGAGTGTTTGCGTGGGGGGGCGTGGCTCATCCTTTCTGCCGTGACGGCGCAGGCGCGGCGGTGGGTGGGTGTGTGTGTGAGAGAGTGGGGGGGCGTGGCTACCCTTCCTGCCGTGACGACGCAGGCGCGGCGGGGGGGGGGTGGAGTGTGTGCGTAGGGGGTGTGGCTCATCCATCCTGCCGTGACGACGCAGGCGCGGCGGGGGGGAGTGTGTGCGTAGGGGGCGTGGCTCACCCGTCCTGCCGTGAGGGCGCAGGCGTGGTGGCGGCCCCGCCGTGAGGGCGCAGGCGCGGTGGCGGCCCGGCCGTGACCGCGCAGGCGCTATTGCGTCCCCGCCGTCCCTGCGCAGGCGCGGTGAGGTTGTCTGGAGGGGAAGCGTCTTTGTGCGTCCGCCATTTGGTGAGAGAGGAGCAGGTGAAGGAGGGTCGTCCTTCTCTCTCCGTCCCTCCCTCCCTCACTCTCCGTGTGCCCCCCCTGCTCATCTATAACCCCCTCCCCAACAACAGGTGAGCCTCAGGGAGGGGGTGGGGGGGGGTGGTTTATCTGTTTAAATGTGTCTGTGTGAGAGAGGGGCAATAGTGATCATAACATGGAGGGAGGGGGGCAATAGTGATCATAACATGGAGGGAGGGGGCAATAGTGATCATAACATGGAGGGAGGGGGCAGTAGTGATCATAACATGGAGGGAGGGGGCAGTAGTGATCATAACATGGAGGGAGGGGGCGATAGTGATCATAACATGGAGGGAGGGGCGATAGTGATCATAACATGGAGGGAGGGGGGCAATAGTGATCATAACATGGAGGGAGGGGGGCAATAGTGATCATAACATGGAGGGAGGGGGGCAATAGTGATCATAACATGGAGGGAGGGGGCAATAGTGATCATAACATGGAGGGAGGGGGCAGTAGTGATCATAACATGGAGGGAGGGGGGCGATAGTGATCATAACATGGAGGGAGGGGGGCGATAGTGATCATAACATGGAGGGAGGGGGCGATAGTGATCATAACATGGAGGGAGGGGGGCGATAGTGATCATAACATGGAGGGAGGGGGGCGATAGTGATCATAACATGGAGGGAGGGGGGCGATAGTGATCATAACATGGAGGGAGGGGGGCGATAGTGATCATAACATGGAGGGAGGGGGGCGATAGTGATCATAACATGGAGGGAGGGGGGCGATAGTGATCATAACATGGAGGGAGGGGCGCGATAGTGATCATAACATGGAGGGAGGGGCGCAATAGTGATCATAACATGGAGGGAGGGGGCGATAGTGATCATAACATGGAGGGAGGGGGCGATAGTGATCATAACGTGGAGGGAGGGGACGATAGTGATCATAACATGGAGGGAGGGGGCAATAGTGATCATAACATGGAGGGAGGGGGCGATAGTGATCATAACATGGAGGGAGGGGGCGATAGTGATCATAACATGGAGGGAGGGGGGCGATAGTGATCATAACATGGAGGGAGGGGGGCGATAGTGATCATAACATGGAGGGAGGGGGGCGATAATGATCATAACATGGAGGGCGGGGGGTTTGGGATCATAACATGGAGGGAGGGGGGCGATAGTGATCATAACATGGAGGGAGGGGGGCGATAGTGATCATAACATGGAGGGAGGGGGCGATAATGATCATAACATGGAGGGCGGGGGGGTTGGGATCATAACATGGAGGGAGGGGGGCGATAGTGATCATAACATGGAGGGAGGGGGCGATAGTGATCATAACATGGAGGGAGGGGGCGATAGTGATCAAAACATGGAGGGATGGGGGCGATAGTGATCATAACATGGAGGGAGAGGGGCGATAGTGATCATAACATGGAGGGAGGGGGGCAATAGTGATCATAACATGGAGGGAGGGGGGGCGATAGTGATCACTATTCAATTAACCCCCTCAATTAATCCCTTGTTTCCGGGATTGGGGAAGAGTGATCATAATGTCGCCCGCACGCACGTGTGTGTGTTGGGTGGGGCTACTTCTCTTCTCTCCCTCCACCCCCTCCCCGTCGTCAGGAGGGTGGAAACAGGTGCTAAGTCTGTGTTTTTTGTGTGTGGGGGGGTGTGCCGGGTGAGAATAATTCACCCGTCTCCCCCAAAACAATTAATGCCTCGTTTCTGGTTTCGGGGAAGAGCGATCATAATGTCGTGTGTGTGTGTGTGGGGTGAGGAAATTTTCCCCCCCTTCCCCATCCCCTGGAGGGAGGAAACAGCTGCGAAGTGGGTGTTTTTTGTGTGTTGGGGGGTGTTGGGTGAGAATAATTCAACCCCCACCCACCCCCACAAACAATGAATGCATCGTTCCTGGGTTCGGGAAAGTACGATCATAACGTCACGCGTGTGTGTGTGTGGGGTGCGGAAACTTTCTCTTCCTTTCCCAACGCCCGGGATGGAAGAAACAGGTGTTAAGTGGGTGTTTTATTTGGTTTGGTTTGGGGGGGGTTCCTGGGGGAGAATAATTCATTCCCTCCCCCAGCCCCTCCAATTGATCCCTCGTTTCTGGTTCACTATTCGGGGAAGAGCGATCACAACATCGAAAAGCCGCCGTGTCTTTACAAGGTAATCTTCCCTCCCCCGACACCCAGGAGGGAGGAAGCAGCTGTTAAGTGTGGGTTTTTTGTGTGTGTGTGTGAGGGGGGGGGGGTGTTGGGTGAGAATAATTCAACCCCCATCCCCCTTAATCAATCCCTCGTTTCTGGTTCGGGGAAGAGCAATCATAACATCGCGAGCGTGTGTGTGTGTGTGTGTGTGTGTGGGGTAAGGCAACTTTCTGTCCCCTCTCCTGTCACCAGGAGGGAGGAAACAGGTGCCAAGTTGGTGTTCCTGGGTGAGAATAATTCCTCCACAGCCCGACAATAATCTCTCATTTCCACTTTGCTCCCGGGGTAAGAGCGATCATAACGTGGAAAACCCCGTGTGTGTGTGTGCGTGTGCGTGCGTGAGGCAATGTTCTCCCATTGCCAGAAAGGAGAAAAAAAACATGAGAAATAGATGGTAATGCTTATGTTTTGCATTGGTGGGGTGGGGGGAGAGGAGAGGAGGGTAAATAACCCTCAATAAATCCTAATTTCCCCACCCCCCACTTCGGAAAGAGCAATCATAACGTTGAAAACCGGCGTGAGGCAAACCCTCCTCCCATCCCTCCCACAACAACTGCCTGGAGAAATAGTTGTTAATGCTTATGATTTTGTGGGGGTGGGGGGGTGGTGGTGTAGAACAGCACCCAGTGTGTCTTCGTTTCCACCCACTCTCACTGCTTCACCCCGGGAAGAGTGATCATAACATTGAAAACCCGTGTGAAGCAACTTTACCCTCTCCCCATCTCCCAGCCCCCGGCAACCATTGCCAGCGGGATGAAAACAGGTAGGACATAGGTGTTAACACTTCTGTGGTGGGATAAATCCTAAAATGTCCTCTCCCCCCCCCCCCCCCCACACCCCCCACTGCTTCACCCCAGAAAGAGCGACCGTAACATCGAAACCTGGTGTGAGGCAACTACTTGCCCCACCCCGAAACCCCAGCATGGAGGAAGGTTCCCCATGGGAGACAAGTTAGCAAGGTTAGATCTCAGGGAATACAGGGAGAGCTAGCCACATGGAGACAGAACTGGCTCAAAGGTAGAAGACAGAGGGTGGTGGTGGAGGGTTGTTTTTCAGACTGGAGGCCTGTGACCAGTGGAGTGCCACAAGGATCGGTGCTGGGCCCCTCTACTTATCGTCATTTATATAAATGATTTGGATGTGAATGTAGGCGGTGTGGTTATTAAGTTTGCAGATGACCCCAGAATTGGAGGTGTAGTGGGACAGCGAAGAGGGTTACCTCAGATTACAACAGGATCTGGACCAGATGGGCTAATGGGCTGAGAAGTGGCAGATGGAGTTTAATTCAGATAAATGTGAGGTGCTGCATTTTGGGAAAACAAATCTTAGCAGGACTTATCCACTTAATGGTAAGGTCCTAGGGAGTGTTGCTGATCAAAGAGACCTTGGAGTGCAGGGTCATAGCTCCTTGAAAGTGGAGTCGCAGGTAGATAGGGTAGTGAAGGAGGGGTTTGGTATGCTTTCCTTTATTGGTCAGAGTATTGAGTACAGGAGTTGGGAGGACATGCTATGGCTGTACAGGATTTTTGGGATAGTGTGTTCAATTCTGGTCTCTCTCTCATAGGAATGATGCTAAACTTGAAAGGGTTCAGAAAAGATTTACGAGGATGTTGCCATGGTTGGAGGGTTTGAGCTACAGGGAGAGGCTGGACAGGCTGGGGCTGTTTTCCCTGGAGCGTCGGAGGCTGAGGGGTGACCTTATAGAGGTTTATAACATCACGAGGGGTGTGGATAGGGTAAATGGACATGGTTTTTTCCCCCTGGGGTGGGGTGAGTCCAGAACTAGAGGATGTAGGTTTAAGGTGAGATGGGGGAAAGGGACCCGAGGGAAAGCTTTTTCCCCCAGAGGGTGGTGCGTGTGTGGGAGGAGATGCCAGAGGAAGGGGTGGGGGCTGGTACAATGACAGCATTTAAAAGGTGGATGGGGGGACAGGAACAGGAAGGGTTTAGAGGGAGCTGGGGCCAAGTGAGGCAACTCCCCCTCGCTAACTCTGGGATGGAGAAAGCTGTGCAGAAGATAGATGCTGTTCTGTAACCTTTTTGTGGGAGCAGAGGGGGAGAAGAACAGCCTGATCTCCTCACTCAGCCCCAACCCCCTCTGCGTCACAGAGAAAGGCATCATAACGTCAAATACCGAAATTTAAAAGCCAAGGAAGGGTGACTTCCCGCCATCACCAGGAGAAAACAGGGGAGGTAGGTAGGTTTCGGATGTTTGTTTGTCGTATCAGAGTGCGGGGGAGATGACCCTGACGCGTTCTCATTCCCCGTCGGCCACTCTACAGCAGGAAAGAGCAATCACAATGTCAAATCCCACCACCCCCCCCCCCCGAAAACACCAGCCTGGTAAGTCGCTGGGGGCGCCTATTGATGTCGATGTTGTTCTGTAACCTTTGGGAGGCTGGGAGTGGGGCCGGATATTCCTGACATCTCTTCATTCCCCACTCCCAGCCGCCCCCAGAGAGGAGTGATCCTAACATCAAAAACTCAGAGAAGACCAATCTCGCCTTTCACCGGGCGGAGGACGCAGGTAAGAATGTGGATGTCAGCGTGTTGGGGCAGGGGATAGCGGAATGACCCTGAAATGTATCCTCTCATTCCCTTCCGCCTCCCCCCAGAAATAATAACCGTACCATCAAAGGCCAGGAAGGCAGTGTTTCTCCCCCCTCCCTCTCCCCCCTTCACCATCTCCCTCTGT
This sequence comes from Hemiscyllium ocellatum, assembly GCF_020745735.1. Classification (NCBI taxonomy): domain Eukaryota; kingdom Metazoa; phylum Chordata; class Chondrichthyes; order Orectolobiformes; family Hemiscylliidae; genus Hemiscyllium; species Hemiscyllium ocellatum. Next base: position 387,026 of record NW_026867601.1, read on the forward strand.
CATCGCCACTTCACTCTGTGACGGAGTAAGGAAACAGGTGAGGAAATGGATCTTCAGTGTTGTGTCAGATCACGTTGTGTCCTTGAGGGGGGGGTAGGGTGAGGTCAAGCCGAGTATAAAATCTCCTGACTAATGCGGAAACATCCTCACCCAACCCTTTCACCTTCCCCCCACCCCTACCCCCAAAAAACAATCCCCCCTTCCCCCAACCTCGACCCCGGCTCTCTCTCTCTCTCTCTCTCTCTCTCCCCCCAGCGGAAAGAGTGATCGTAACATCAAAACGAGGAAGACAGCGTCCCTCTATTTATCTCCCACTCCCCCCACCCCACCCTACCCCACCCCACCCCATCGCTGACCTGCCAGGAGGAGGAAACAGGTGAGCGCACAGATATTAACGTAGACCATGTTACAAACCGGGATGGAGGGGGGATAAAAAAAAACAGGCGAACCCTGAAATGATACATAAACTAATATATACACATCCTCACCCACCCGCACCCACCCCAATACCCCCCACCAGCTCTCTCTCTCTCTGTTCAGCGGAAAGAGCGATCATAACACCTAAACCGTGAAGACAACGTCCCGCTTTACCTCCCTCCCCTTCCCCCTCCCCCCTCCCCCCTGGCCCCCTCCCATTCGACTTCTCCCCCATTCCCACCCCCCCATCCACCCCCACTCTCCCACTTCCCCCAAAGACCCAAGAGCAACCAGGAAGAGGAAGCAGGTGAGAGAATAGATAATCGATGTCGCTTTAGGTGGTGTTTGTAACTGGGGAGGGGGGGTTGGGGGAAGGGGAAGGGAGGTGGACGAAGGCAGGGGAAGCCCTGATTGCTGTCTTGTAGTAAATATGTACACACCCACAGCTTCCTAACCCCACCCCCTCCCCCACTCAAACGCTCGCTCCCTTCCCTCGACAGGAGGGGTGATCCTGAATCACCAAACCAGGAAGGGTGATCCCCACCCGATTTCAGTCAGTATCACACCTGGCAACTGTATCAGACCTTAAGTCTGAACACATTGGGAGGGAGTGGCGTGTGTAGTTCGGGTCACCACGCCGTAGGCAAGATGTGGAGGCTTTGTGAACGGGGTTTCCCAGACCGTGACCTGGATTGGAGGGCATTGCCTACAAGTGCGTGAAAACTCCTGAGGTGTGGATTGTCAGGGCCTTTCTACCGCACCCCCGGGGTGGGAATCTCCAAATACTGGACAGCGTGGGTTTAAGGCGGAGGGGGGGGGGGGGGGGGGAGGTTAAAAAGGAGATTCGCGAGACAGGTTTGTTTTCACAGAGAGGGTGGTGGGTGCCTGGAACCAGGGGGAGGTGGGGGAGGTAGATACAGCTGCAGTGTCATTTAGACAGAAGTGAACAGGGAAGGAGTGCAGGGATATGGACCATGTGCAGTCAGGAAGGAGAAATTAGGAACAGTATCGTGGTTGGCATGGAATTGCCTGCCTGTTCTTTTCCTCCACATACCGATCCATGCCATAGCAACGTATGTGTTTTATTATATATATATATCTATATATCTATCCCCGGGAGAGAGAGAAAGGGACAGGTGAGTAAATAAATCTGATGTAAATGTACAGAATATATAGTGTGCTCTGACCCAGAGAGAGGGAGGGAGTCAGGAGAGTGAATAATTCTGATGATAAATGTATAGAATATATAATGTGCTGTGACCCAGAGAGAGGGGGACTAGGTAAATGAATAATGCTGGTGTAAATGTATGGAATATATAACCTGCTGTGACCCAGAGAGAGGGAGGGAGGGAGTCAGGAGGGTAAGTAATCCTGATGTAAATGTATAGAATATATAACCTGCTCTGACCAAGAGAGAGAGGGACAGGAGTGTAAATAATTCTGATCTAAATATATAGAATATATAACCCACTCTGTCCCATAGAGAGGAAAGGAGTCAGGAGAGTGAGTAATTTTGATGGTAAATGTATAGAATATATAACCTATGACCCAGAAAGGGGGAATATGCAAATGAATAATTCTGATGTAAATATATAGAATATATAAGCCGCTCTGTCCCAGAGAGGGGAAGGGAGTCAGGCGAGTGAATAATTCTGATAATAAATGTATAGAATATATAAACTACTCTGACCCAGAAAGAGAGAGGGCAATAGAAGGTTACTTAATTCTGATGTAAATGTATAGAATATCTAAGCTGCTCGCTCCCAGAGAGGAGGAGATAGGAGAGTGAATAATTCTGATCTAAATGAATAGAATATATAACCTGCTCTGACCCAGAGAGAGAGATACAAGAGTGAAAAATGCTGATGTAAATGTATACAATATATAACCTGCTGTGACCCAGAGACAGAGGAGCACAGGAGAGTAAATCATTCTGATCTAGGTGTATAGAATAGAAAACTCTCTGTGACGCAACAGAGGGAGGGGGACAGGAGTATAAACCATCCTGGGGTCGATGTATGGAATATATAACCCACTGTGACCCGCAGAGGGAGGGGGACAGGAGTATAAACCATCCTGGGGTCAATGTATGGAATATATAACCCACTGTGACCCGCAGAGGGAGGGGGACAGGAGTATAAACCATCCTGGGGTCAATGTATGGAATATATAACCCGCTGTGACCCGCAGAGGGAATGAGACGGGAGTATAAACCATCCTGGGGTAAATGTATGGAATATATGACCCACTGTGACCCAGAGGGAGGGGAACTGGGGTATAAACCATCCTGGGGTCAGTGTATGGAATATATAACCCACTGTGACCCAGAGGGAGGGAGACAGGAGTATAAACCATCCTGGGGTCAGTGTATGGAATATATAACCCACTGTGACCCTGAGGGAGGGGAACTGGGGTATAAACCATCCTGGGGTCAATGTATGGAATATATAACCCACTGTGACCCAGAGGGAGGGAGACAGGAGTATAAACCATCCTGGGGTCAGTGTATGGAATATATAACCCACTGTGACCCCGAGGGAGGGGGACAGGAGTGTACATCATCCTGGGGTCAATGTATGGAATATATAACCCACTGTGACCCAGAGGGAGGGAGACAGGAGTATAAACTATCCTGGGGTCAGTGTATGGAATATATAACCGACTGTGACCCGCAGAGGGAGGGGCACAGGAGTATACATCATCCTGGGGTCAATGTATGGAATATATAACCCGCTGTGACCCGCAGAGGGAGGGAGACGGGAGTATAAACCATCCTGGGGTCAATGTATGGAATATATAACCCACTGTGACCCGCAGAGGGAGGGGGACAGGAGTATAAACCATCCTGGGGTCAGTGTATGGAATATATAACCCACTGTGACCCAGAGAGGGAGGGGGACAGGAGTATAAACCATCCTGGGGTCAGTGTATGGAATATATAACCCACTGTGACCCAGAGAGGGAGGGGGACAGGAGTATAAACCATCCTGGGGTCAGTGTATGGAATATATAACCCACTGTGACCCAGAGAGGGAGGGGGACAGGAGTATAAACCATCCTGGGGTCAATGTATGGAATATATAACCCACTGTGACCCAGAGGGAGGGAGACAGGAGTATACATCATCCTGGGTCAATGTATGGAATATATAACCCACTGTGACCAGCAGAGGGAGGGAGACGGGAGTATAAACCATCCTGGGGTTAGTGTATGGAATATGTAACCCACTGTGACCCAGAGGGAGGGGGACAGGAGTATAAACCATCCTGAGGTCAATGTATGGAATATATAACCCACTGTGACCCCGAGGGAGGGGGACAGGAGTATAAACCATCCTGAGGTCAATGTATGGAATATATAACCCACTGTGACCCAGAGAGGGAGGGGGACAGGAGTATAAACCATCCTGGGGTCAGTGTATGGAATATATAACCTGCTGTGACCCAGAGAGGGAGGGGGACAGGAGTATAAACCATCCTGGGGTCAATGTATGGAATATATAACCTGCTGTGACCCGCAGAGGGAGGGGAACTGGGGTATAAACCATCCTGGGGTCAATGTATGGAATATATAACCCACTGTGACCCAGAGAGGGAGGGGAACTGGGGTATAAACCATCCTGGGGTCAATGTATGGAATATGTAACCTATAACAAAAAACAGTATTTGCAGGAAATTCTCAGCGGGTCTGGCTGCATCTGTGAAGAAATTTTGGAGTTAACGTTTTGGGTCCGGTGACCCCTCTCCTTCAGAACAGCCCTCCCCTTCCACGTTCCTGACACAGTGCGGATGCCCAGAACGCCGACTCTCCTGCTCCTCGGATGCTGCCTGCACTGCTGAGCTTTTCCAGCACCACACTTCTCAGCTCTGACTCTCCGACATCTGCAGTCCTCCCCTTTTCCTGTCTGTTCCCCGTGTTAACCCAACCCCTCCGCCCCCTCCCCCCCCGTCTTCTCACGGAGACAGGACGGAGGGGTGGGAGGGGTCGGTGTGGTATGGTGTTGAGTGGTTCCCACAGACGGTGACTGTTCTCCCTGTGCCTGCTCCCTCACAGGAACGCCCCGTGTTTGCTGTGGACTGATTGACTCTGTGTTACCGTCAGCTGCGGACATTGGATCATGGAATCTGCTGTTGAAAGTGGATTGAACGTCACCCTCAGTCTCCGCCTCCTGATGCACGGCAAGGTGAGGAGTATTGAAATCGCGTACCGGTGGGTGGGGGTGGGGGTGGTTCTGTGCGTTTGTGGGGGACGGAGTACTGCTTGCTGACGGCAATGAAGGGAGCTCAGTGGAGAGTAGTTGTCTGTCTTCGTGCAGTAATACCTTCAGATATGTGTTGGTCCTTCCTTATCGTCTGCCTGATAGAAATACAGGTACGTAATTACTGCCTACTGGCATGGGGCGCTGTTATTTGTCAGAGTGCCTGATTCTGTGCATTCATCCCCAGAAGATGGGCGCCACGGTGGCACAGTGGTTAGCACTGCTGCCTCACAGCGCCTGAGACCTGGGTTCAATTCTTGACTCAGGCGCCTGACTGTGTGGAGTTTGCACGTTCTCCCCGTGTCTGCATGGGTTTCCTCCGGGTGCTCCGGTTTCCTCCCACAGTCACAAAGCTGTGCGGGTCAGGTGAATTGGCCATGCTAAATTGCCCGTAGTGTTAGGTAAGGGGTAAATGTAGGGGTATGGGTGGGTTGCGCTTTGGCGGGTTGGTGTGGACTTGTTGGGCCGAAGGGCCTGTTTCCATACTGTAGTAATCTAATCTTAAAAAAAAATACCCTTAGTTCAGCTACTTATTCAGAAATCTCACCGACAAACAAGTACTGAAAGTGATTTAAGCTAAATTCAACGTAGCAGCCAAAATCAGGCCCTCTCAAATTAAAGCCTCACATCTCAACTTGGCTGGTTTTAGTTCCCACCAACAGCAAAAATCTCTGTCCCAATAATTCTGCTATTGGATTCTTCTGGAATTTCCCTTGTTCTTAAAGACTCTGGGGTCATGTGTAAGAATCTTATAGATCATCAATAATAAGAAATAGGCACAGGGATGTGCAGGTTAGGGTGGGATTGGCCGTGCTAAATTGTCCCATAGTGTCCAGGGATGTGCAGATTAGGGTGGGATTGGCCGTGCTAAATTGTCCCGTAGTGTCCAGGGAGGTGCAGGTTAGGGTGGGATTGGCCGTGCTAAATTGTCCTCATAGTGCCCAGGGATGTGCAGATTAGGGTGGGATTGGCCGTGCTAAATTGCCCCGTAGTGTCCAGGGATGTGCAGATTAGGGTGGGATTGGCCGTGCTAAATTGTCCCGTAGTGTCCAGGGAGGTGCAGGTTAGGGTGGGATTGGCCGTGCTAAATTGTCCCCGTAGTGCCCAGGGATGTGCAAGTTAGGGTAGGATTGGACGTGATAAATTGTCCCCGTAGTGCCCAGGGATGTGCAGGTTAGGGTGGGATTGGCCGTGCTAAATTGTCCCCGTAGTGCCCAGGGATGTGCAGGTTAGGGTGGGATTGGCCGTGCTAAATTGTCCTCATAGTGCCCAGGGATGTGCAGATTAGGGTGGGATTGGACGTGATAAATTGTCCCCGTAGTGCCCAGGGATGTGCAGGTTAGGGTGGGATTGGCCGTGCTAAATTGTCCCCGTAGTGCCCAGGGATGTACAGGTTAGGGTGGGATTGGCCGTGCTAAATTGTCCCGTAGTGTCCAGGGAGGTGCAGGTTAGGGTGGGATTGGCCGTGCTAAATTGTCCCCGTAGTGCCCAGGATGTGCAGATTAGGGTGGGATTGGCCGTGCTAAGTTGTCCCCATAGTGCCCAGGGATGTGCAGGTTCAGGTAGGTAACTCTATGGTAAGTGCTGGTTTATGTGAATTTGGTGCGGGTGGGATGTCCTTCAGTAAGTTGGGGCATGCCAGATGGGCCGAATGGTCTCTGTCCACTCTGAGATTCTGGTCAGGGTAACGGGTGGGTGGGTGTGTGTGAGAGAGACAGGTCATTGATGTTATGAAATTTAAAACACCAGACAATCTTGGGCCACTGGTCTTTCTTAAAGAGTGCGATTTTAACTTCCCTGATGGATCATTGACTGTGTTTTCCTTCTCTCTCTCTCTGCAGGAGGTGGGAAGCATCATCGGAAAGGTTAGTTACACTATTCTGTCCCAATCCTTGCTGCGTTGTTTATTTCACGTACGGGGTCCTGTGTTTCTCCGACTAACCCTGTTCTTCCCCCTCTCCGTCCCCTTCCTGCAGAAAGGAGAGACCGTCAAAAAGATGCGAGAGGAGGTGAGTGTGAGAGCCACCGGCAAGTACGAGGGGTGGGTGATGACGTTTCGGGGTCTGTCAACTCTTCTCTCTTCGTCTCTCTCTCTTTCCCCCCTCCCCCCTGCAGAGTGGAGCCCGCATCAATATCTCCGAAGGGAACTGTCCGGAGCGCATCGTGACGCTGTCCGGACCCACGAGTGCCATTTTCAAGGCGTTCTCGATGATAACGCACAAGCTAGAAGAGGTAAGAGGTTTCTGCGCCCTTGACCCGTGATGGGGTGTCCTCTGAACTGGACATTCGATGGAGGTCACTGGGTGTATTACCCGGCACGCCATGGGTGTGGGGGCAGGAGGACAGTGGGGAAAATTTCCAGCACCTGGTGTTGAAAGCGTTTTCACAGGGTCTTGGTTAACGCTGTGCTTTTTACCGTCCGCCCAGGACATCAACAGCGCCATGGTCAACAGCACTGCCTCGAGCCAGCCACCGGTCACTCTGCGGATTGTCATTCCCGCCAGCCAGTGTGGCTCTCTCATCGGGAAGGGAGGCTGCAAGATCAAGGAGATTCGAGAGGTAACTCTAACCCTGTCGCTGTCAGAATCGGGAGGCGGGATTTCTCACTCATCCTTCTCCAGATATTCCCACCCTTCCTCATCTCGTCAATGTCTGCAACTCAGCACAGGAAAGGTTATTTAGTTCAGATTGTGCTTTTACTGCAGAGAACAGGGAGATCGCTCGATCTATAATTGAGCTGTTTGTAGTCTCAGAGGCAATCGCATAGTTGTTAGCAAGAGGAAGCCCCTTAATCGTTAATAACTGGTCCACAGGTTTAACAGCCCCTTGGAACAACCTGCACGTCACTGTCCAGGTCCAGATTGTCTGTGAGAACCACTATGCACTCCTCAAGCGAGCAGCTGTGTAAACTGTGCTTGCAATGAGGGTTAGGTTCCTGCTCTGAGTGTGCAGCCAGTGAGTGTGATCGCTGTGCTTTGGACTTTGTTGGTCACCATAGACATGGTGGGTTTAATGGACGAAACAGTTAAAGCGCGATCGTTGTGTTACCTCTTCCAGACCCCTCCCTGTCTCAGTGTCACCTCCTCAGCCCCATACGCCCTCCTCCCTAACTCCCTCACCACCCCCTCCAGCCCTCTACTAACTCCTCCCCATCTCCCTCACCATCTTCTCCAGCCCTATGCACCCTTCCCTCTCTGCGACCTGCTGTAGCTCCCTACACTCCTTTCCTATCACTGTCACCCCCTACACCCCCTCCCTATCTCTGTGTGTGTCACCCCCTCCAGCCCCCTACACCCCCTCCCTATCTCTGTGTGTGTCACTCCCTCCAGCCCCCTACACCCCCTCCCTATCTCTCTCTCTCTGTCACCCCCTCCTCCAGTCCCCTACACCACCTCCCTGTCTCTGTGTGTGTCACCCCCTCCAGCCCCCTACACCCCCTCCCTATCTCTCTCTCTGTCACCCCCTCCAGCCCCCTACACCCCCTCCCTATGTGTGTGTCACCCCCTCCAGCCCCCTACACCCCCTCCCTATCTCTGTGTATGTCACCCCCCTCCAGCCCCCTACACCCCCTCCCTATCTCTGTGTGTGTCACTCCCTCCAGCCCCCTACACCCCCTCCCTATCTCTCTCTCTCTGTCACCCCCTCCTCCAGTCCCCTACACCACCTCCCTGTCTCTGTGTGTGTCACCCCCTCCAACCCCCTACACCCCCCTCCCTATCTCTCTCTCTGTCACCCCCTCCAGCCCCCTACACCCCCTCCCTATCTGTGTGTGTCACCCCCTCCAGCCCCCTACAACCCCCTCCCTATCTCTGTGTGTGTCACCCCCTCCTCCAGCCCCCTACACCCCCTCCCTATCCCTCTCTCTGTCACCCCCCCCAGCCCCCTGAGCTGTGAAACCTGAGCTGTTCCCTCCTGCTGAGTTTCTCCAGTCTTTTCCGCTGGTATCAGGTTTCGGATTTCCGCGCTACTCTGCGGCGTCTCTCTCTCTGTAGTATTTCCCGGTTTGCGCTCGGAACGGGTCTGTCCGGCCCCGACTCTAGGCTTGTTGGGAGGGCGGGGGTGGGGATTGAGCTGGGGTCCCACCACCGGCGGGAGGGGGGCGGTGGGGCGTCAACTCGGGGTAAGGCAGGAGAAAGGGTAGAAGTTTGATCCGAGCCACTGGGTGGAGGAGGGGAGGTGTTGGGTGGGACAGGGTGTTGTCCGGATGCTCGGGTTAGTCAGTCCCTGAGGGGGGAGGGAGAAGGGGGGGGAGCTGGCTGAGGGGACGTAGCGGCAGCAGTCTGTCCGAAAGTGGCTGACACTTGGCGCTCTCTCTCTCGTTCTCTCCCACCTCCTCCCCCACTTCCCCAACCTCGAACCAACAGTCCACAGGAGCCCAGGTTCAGGTGGCTGGAGACATGCTTCCAAACTCAACAGAGAGGGCCATCACCATCGCTGGGACCCCGGCCTCCATCATTGAGTGTGCCAAGCAGATCTGCGTGGTCATTCTCGAGGTAGCGAGAGAGTTTCGAGTTTGGGGGGGGGAACGGGGAAGGCAGGGAGAGGTGAGGGAGGGATGATCGCGTACAGAGCAGGGAGGGGTGTGAGGGAGAGGGTAGAGGTGAGTGTGTACGAGAGGGTGGGGATGAGTGTGTGTGAGAGGGAGCAGGCTGTGTGGGGTGGAGATGGGGGAGGGGTATATGTGAGTACGGGGGGGTGAGAGAGGGTGGGGATGAGTGTGTGTGAGAGGGAGCAGGCTGTGTGGGGTGGAGATGGGGGAGGGGTATATGTGAGTACGGGGGGGTGAGAGAGGGTGGGGATGAGTGTGTGTGAGGGGGAGCGGGCTGTGTGGGGTGGAGATGGGGGAGGGGTATATGTGTATATGGGGGGGTGAGAGAGGGTGGGGATGAGTGTGTGTGAGGGGGAGCGGGCTGTGTGGGGTGGAGATGGGGGAGGGGTATATGTGAGTACGGGGGGGTGAGAGAGGGTGGGGATGAGTGTGTGTGTGTGTACAGGCGGGGGGGGCAGGAGAGAAGGGATGAGCGTGCGCGAGAGGGAGCAGGCTGTGTGGGGTGGAGATGAGGGAGGGGTGTATGTGAGTACGGGGGGGTGAGGGAGAGGATGGGGGTGTGTGAGAGGGAGCGGACTGTGTGGGGTGGAGATGGGGGAGGGGTGTATGTGTGTACGGGGGGGGTGAGGGAGAGGGTGGGGGTGAGTGTGTGTGAGGGGGAGGGGGCTGTGTGGGGTGGAGATGGGGGAGGGGTGTATGTGTGTATGGGGGGGTGTGGGTGAGGGAGAGGGTGGGGGTGTGTGAGTGGGAGCGGGCTGTGTGGGGTGGAGATGGGGGAGCAGTGTATGTGTGTACGGGGGGGTGAGGGAGAGGGTGGGGTGTGTGAGGGGGAGCGGGCTGTGTGGGGTGGAGATGGGGGAGGGGTGTATGTGAGTATGGGGAGGTGTGGGGGAGTGTGTGAGGGGGAGCGGGCTGTGTGGGGTGGAGATGAGGGAGGGGTGTATGTGAGTACGGGGGGGTGAGGGAGAGGGTGGGGGTGAGTGTGTGTGAGGGGGAGCGGGCTGTGTGGGGTGGAGATGGGGGAGGGGTGTATGTGTGTATGGGGGGGTGAGGGTGAGGGAGAGGGTGGGGGTGTGTGAGAGGGAGCGGGCTGTGTGGGGTGGAGATGAGGGAGGGGTGTATGTGAGTACGGGCGGGTGAGGGAGAGGGTGGGGGTGAGTGTGTGTGAGGGGGAGCGGGCTGTGTGGGGTGGAGATGGGGGAGGGGTGTATGTGTGTATGGGGGGGTGAGGGAGAGGGTGGGGGTGTGTGAGAGGGAGCGGGCTGTGTGGGGTGGAGATGGGGGAGCAGTGTATGTGTGTACGGGGGGGGGTGAGGGAGAGGGTGGGGGTGAGTGTGTGCGAGGGGGAGTGGGCTGTGAGGGGTGGTGGTGGGAGGGGAGGGGGTGAGTGTGTGAGAGAGAGAGAGCAGAAAGGGGTTTGTGGAGGGGGGGGAGCGGTAGATTGTGCACGAGAGGTAGAGGGGTGTTTGAGTGAAGGGTTATGAGTGTGTATGAGACAGACTGGGGGTTTGGGGGAAGAGGGAGAGGAAAGGGGGTGAGTGCGGGAGGGGTAGGTGCAGAGCGTGAGTTTCCCCCTTCTGTCCCCACTCCCCGTGTCCCATCATGCGCTGCGATCCTGGGAGGGTGACTGGGTTTTGCTGTATCCCCCTGACTTGCTCTGCCTCCCTCTCTCTCGTTCTGTCTTCAAGCAGTCCTCTCCAAAAGGGATCACCGTCCCCTATCGTCCCAAGCCAGTTTCGGCACCTGTCATCTTTGCCGGCGGCCAGGTAAGACTTGTCCGGTTAACGTCAAAAAAAACAAGACAGGTGCTATCACCTTAATTCTTAATGCGTTCGGTTAAATCCGGCGAGTCTGGTGTACTGTCGAGCGTGTGCGGAAGTTAATGTCGCTGAGAGAGAAAGAGATTGCTGCTAGTTTTGTTTGATTTATTGATGGTTGCTTCTGTTCCGTTTCTCTCTCTCCCCCCCAACCCCCCACCCCTCTCTCTCTCTCGTTACAGGCCTACACCATTCAGGGGCAGTTTGCTATTCCACATCCTGATGTGAGTTCTCGTTTTTATTAACTCGTTCAGCGACGCGCGTCGCTTTGCGCAGACCCCCTGCTTGCACGCTTGTCGTTCTATCGCGACGCACATCGCAGCTGAGGTGGTGATGTTCTGTTTGAGCCCTGTGGGGGTGGGGGTGTCTCTCTAACGCACCGGGGTAATCCGCTGGGGGAGGTGCTGAGGATTCGGGGTGATGATGGCGTAGGGGCCCCTGGGTCTGGGGTGAGCTGCTGTTCATCACGTAGGTGCAGGTCAGGGTGGTCAGTTGGCTGAAATTTCTGGCCGCACCCCTGTGGTCAGTTCCCTGCCCATCTCCCGGCCCCCACCCTCCTGTCCTTGGTACACTGAGGAGAGAGCACGTGTGACAGAGTGGTGCTCTGAGACTGTGCCCATCGGAATCAGGAATGGGATTTGGATCTGGCCCGGGGATTGGGGGAGCAGGGAGAGACGTGTTTGTCAGATACCTAGGATGCCCCCTCCTAGATCCCTGACATGTCCAGGGTATACCCGATGACCAGGATACCAGAGAGGTGTCGGGGTGATTGCGCGCAGATCCCAGAAGGTGACAGGAGAGGATAATGGGGTGCTGAAGAAGGATTGTGCGGGTGACACGTACGTGGATCTGTAACAGCTGGGGAGGTTATGTTGGAGCTGTCCATAATGACAACACAGCTGGGGTAATGTGTGCTACAGTAAGGATGTGATTGTGATTGAACTGGAGGGAGGACAGAGGAGAATTGCCAGGCTTTGGCCCTGGTACCGTGTCTGGTTACTGTTAGTCATTCACATCCTGTAGTGCTCTCCCTCCCCCTCTCCCTCCCTCCCCCTCTCCCTCCCTCCCCCCTCTCCCTCCCTCCCTCCCTCTCTCTCTCTCTCTCTGCCTCCCTCCCTCCCTCCCTCCCTCCCTCCCCCCTCCCTCCCTCCCCCTCTCCCTCCCTCCCCCTCTCCCTCCCTCCCTCCCTCGCCGTCTCTCTGCCTCCCTCCCTCCCTCCCTCCCTCCCTCCCTCCCTCCCTCTCTCTCTCCCTCCCTCTCTCCCTCCCTCCCTCTCTCCCTCCCTCCCTCCCTCCCTCCCTCTCTCCCTCCCTCTCTCCCTCCCTCTCTCCCTCCCTCCCTCTCTCTCTCTCTCTCTCCCTCCCCTCTCCCTCTCTCTCTGCCTCCCTCTCCCTCTCCCTCTCTCCCTCCCTCCTGCTCCCTCTCCCTCCCTCCCTCTCTAACCCAGTGTTAACATTGCTGACTTTGACTCCCACAGCTCACCAAGTTACACCAGCTCGCAATGCAGCAAACCCCTTTCACCCCCGTGGGACAGACCAGTCCTGGATACTCAGGTCAGTCTTTAGGGTGGGGTGGGAGACTCAGTGTCTGCTCATCTGTCTGTCTCTAGCTCGGGGTGGGGGCGAGGGGGCGCAGTCGGGTTGTTTGAAATGAATCACGTGCCACTTCCAGGCTCTATCCGCCACCCACCCCCGACTCTCCATCTCTCATTCTCTGTCTGTCTTCGCTCTCCCCGCCTCTCTCTCTCTGTCGCTCGCTCTCTCTCTCTCTGTCTGTCGCGCGCCCCCCCCCTCTCTCTCTGTCACGCGCGCGCTCTCTCTGTCACGCGCGCTCTCTCTCTCTGTCACGCGCGCTCTCTCTCTGTCACGCGCGCTCTCTCTCTCTGTCACGCGCTCTCTCTCTCTGTCACGCGCGCTCTCTCTCAGTCACGCGCGCTCTCTCTCTCTGTCACGCGCGCTCTCTCTGTCACGCACGCTCTCTCTCTCTGTCGCGCGCTCGCTCTCTCTGTCGCGCGCGCTCTCGCTCTCTCTCTCGCTCTCTCTGTCGCACGCTCTCTCTCTCTGACGTGCGCGCTTGCTCTCTCTCTCTCTCTGTCGCGCGCGCCCTCTCTATCTCTCTATCTCTCTCTCTCTCTGTCGCGCGCTCTCTCTCTCTATCGCACGCTCTCTCTCTCTCTGTCGCTCGCTCTCTCTATCGCTTGCTTGCTCTCTGTCGCTCGCTTGCTCTGTCTGTCTCTGCCCCCGTGTCTCGCCCTGACCCTGTTTCCCTGGTGTGGGACTGTGTTGCTCATTTGGGGAGGTGGAGGGGTGGGTTCGGGGAGATGGGTCCAGTTGCTGGTCTGCTGCTGTATGATGACCCTGTCCCTCCCTCCCTTCCCCTGACTCTGTCTCTCTCTCTCTCTGGAACAGGTTTGGATTCCACTCAGACCAGTTCACATGAAATTGCAATTCCAAATGACGTGAGTATGGCCGGCTGGAGGGATTAATGAGGGAGGGGGGGATAAGTCAGCTGTCCCCACCTCCCTCAGCTCTCCGACCTCCCCTCCCTCTGCACCAGCCCCTCCCCTCCCCTCCCTCTGCACCACCCCCTCCTCCTTCCCTCTGCACCACCCCCTCCCCTCCCCCTGCACCACCCCCTCCCTCTGCACCACCCCCTCCTCCTTCCCTCTGCACCACCCCCTCCTCCTTCCCTCTGCACCACCCCCTCCCCTCCCCTCCCTCTGCACCACCCCCTCCCCTCCCCTCCCTCTGCACCACCCCCTCCCCTCCCCTCCCCTCCCTCTGCACCACCCCCTCCTCCTTCCCTCTGCACCACCCCCTCCCCTCCCCCTGCACCACCCCCTCCCTCTGCACCACCCCCTCCTCCTTCCCTCTGCACCACCCCCTCCTCCTTCCCTCTGCACCACCCCCTCCCCTCCCCTCCCTCTGCACCACCCCCTCCCCTCCTCTCCCTCTGCACCACCCCCTCCCCTCCCCTCCCTCTGCACCACCCCCTCCCCTCCCCTCCCTCTGCACCACCCCCTCCCCTCCCCTCCCTCTGCACCACCCCCTCCCCTCCCCTCCCTCTGCACCACCCCCTCCTCCTTCCCACTGCACCTCCCCCTCCTACTTCCTTCTGCACCTTCCCTCCTTCCCTCTCTCTGCACCTCCCCTCCCTCCATCCAAGCCCCCTCTCTCCCTGCCCTCTGCACCTCTCCTCCCTGCCCTCTGTGCCCCCACCCCGCCAGTCTCTGATGTTTGTGTTTCTCTCTCTCTCTCCCTCTCTCTCCCTCCCTCTCTCCCTCTCTCTCTCTCTCCCTCCCTCCCCCTCTCTCTCCCTCTCTCCCCCTCTCTCTCCCTCTCTCTCTCTCTCCCTCCCTCCCTCTCTCCCCCCTCTCCCTCTCTCTCTCTCTCACCTCCCTCTCCCTCTCTCTCGCCCCCCCTCTCTCTCTCCCCCCTCTCTCTCTCCCTCTCTCTCCCTCCCTCTCTCCCTCCCTCTCTCTCTCTCCCCCTCTCTCTCTCTCCCTCTCCCCCCCCCCAGTTGATCGGATGCATTATTGGACGTCAGGGGAGTAAGATCAATGAGATCCGGCAGATGTCTGGGGCGCAGATTAAGATCTCAAACCCAGTGGAGGGATCGACTGACCGACAGATCACCATCACCGGATCTCCAGCCAACATCAGCCTGGCTCAGTACCTCATCAACGCCAGGTAAGGAGGTCGCGGTTCGTCGCCGTATACCCCACAACCGTCGGTCAGTCCTCGTCAAAAATGTTCAATGCACCGCAGTCCAGACCCAAGTGCCCAGGTTCCTGTGGGACGGCGGCCGGAGGCCGGAGCAGACTCCGGACACTGACCCTCCAGGGAAGTGGGGAGGCCGGAAGGTACCTGCACAGAACTAAAACAGAACCAGTGCCGTCTGCTGTATCTGTACGGCCGAGGGGTCAGCGAGGGTCTGGGAGTGACCGGGCCGAGGGGTCAGCGAGGGGCCTGGGAGTGACCGGGCCGAGGGGTCAGCGAGGGGTCTGGGAGTGACCGGGCCGAGAGGTCAGCGAGGGGTCTGGGAGTGACCGGGCCGAGGGGTCAGCGAGGGGTCTGGGAGTGACCGGGCCGAGGGGTCAGCGAGGGGCCTGGGAGTGACCGGGCCGAGGGGTCAGCGAGGGGTCTGGGAGTGACCGGGTCGAGGGGTCAGCGAGGGGCCGGGCCGAGGGGTCTGGGAGTGACCGGGCCGAGGGGCCGGGGAGTGACCGGGAGTGACCGGGCCGAGGGGTCTGGGAGTGACCGGGTCGAGGGGTCAGCGAGGGGCCTGGGAGTGACCGGGCCGAGGGGCCTGGGAGTGACCGGGCCGAGGGGCCTGGGAGTGACCGGGCCGAGGGGCCGGGGAGTGACCGGGCCGAGGGGCCGGGGAAGGTCTGGGAGTAACCGGTCCTGGGGAGAGTCTGGGAGTGACCGGTCCGGGGGAGAGTCTGCGAGTGACCGGTCCCAGGGGTCGGGGAGAGTCTGGGAGTGACCGGTCCCAGGGGTCTGGGAGGCTGCTGTCTGTGTGTGTGAGAGAGAGAGAGAACGAGGCTGCTGTGTGTGTGAGAGAGAGAGAGAACGAGGCTGCTGTGTGTGTGAGAGAGAGAGAGCGAGGCTGCTGTGTGTGAGCGAGAGAGAGAGAGCGAGGCTGCTGTATGTGAGCGAGAGAGCGAGGCTGCTGTGTGTGAGAGAGAGAGCGAGGCTGCTGTGTGTGAGAGAGAGAGAGAGCGAGGCTGCTGTGTGTGAGAGAGAGCGAGAGTGAGGCTGCTGTGTGTGAGCGAGAGAGCGAGGCTGCTGTGTGTGAGCGAGAGAGCGAGGCTGCTGTGTGTGAGCGAGAGAGCGAGGCTGCTGTGTGTGAGCGAGAGAGCGAGGCTGCTGTGTGTGAGCGAGAGAGCGAGGCTGCTGTGTGTGAGCGAGAGAGCGAGGCTGCTGTGTGTGAGCGAGAGAGCGAGGCTGCTGTGTGTGAGCGAGAGAGCGAGGCTGCTGTGTGTGAGCGAGAGAGCGAGGCTGCTGTGTGTGAGCGAGAGAGCGAGGCTGCTGTGTGTGAGCGAGAGAGCGAGGCTGCTGTGTGTGAGCGAGAGAGCGAGGCTGCTGTGTGTGAGCGAGAGAGCGAGGCTGCTGTGTGTGAGCGAGAGAGCGAGGCTGCTGTGTGTGAGCGAGAGAGCGAGGCTGCTGTGTGTGAGCGAGAGAGCGAGGCTGCTGTGTGTGAGCGAGAGAGCGAGGCTGCTGTGTGTGAGAGAGAGAGAGCGAGGCTGCTGTGTGTGAGAGAGAGAGAGCGAGGCTGCTGTGTGTGTGTGTGAGAGAGAGAGAGCGAGGCTGCTGTGTGTGTGAGAGAGAGAGAGAGCGAGGCTGCTGTGTGTGTGAGAGAGAGAGAGAGCGAGGCTGCTGTGTGTGTGAGAGAGAGAGAGAGCGAGGCTGCTGTGTGTGTGAGAGAGAGAGAGAGCGAGGCTGCTGTGTGTGAGAGAGAGAGAGAGAGCGAGGCTGGTGTGTGAGAGAGAGAGAGAGAGAGCGAGGGTGCTGTGTGTGTGAGAGAGAGAGAGAGAGCGAGGCTGCTGTGTGTGTGAGAGAGAGAGAGAGAGCGAGGCTGCTGTGTGTGAGAGAGAGAGAGCGAGGCTGCTGTGTGTGTGAGAGAGAGAGCGAGGCTGCTGTGTGTGAGAGAGAGAGCGCGAGGCTGGTGTGTGTGTGTGTGAGAGAGAGAGAGCGAGGCTGCTGTGTGTGTGAGAGAGAGAGAGAGCGAGGCTGCTGTGTGTGTGAGAGAGAGAGAGAGCGAGGCTGCTGTGTGTGAGAGAGAGAGAGAGAGCGAGGCTGGTGTGTGAGAGAGAGAGAGAGAGAGCGAGGCTGCTGTGTGTGTGAGAGAGAGAGAGAGAGCGAGGCTGCTGTGTGTGTGAGAGAGAGAGAGCGAGGCTGCTGTGTGTGAGAGAGAGAGAGAGCGAGGCTGCTGTGTGTGAGAGAGAGAGAGCGAGGCTGCTGTGTGTGAGAGAGAGAGAGCGAGGCTGCTGTGTGTGAGAGAGAGAGAGGCTGCTGTGTGTGTGTGTGTGTGTGTGTGTGTGTGTGAGAGAGAGAGCGAGGCTGCTGTGTGTGTGAGAGAGAGAGAGAGGCTGCTGTGTGTGTGAGAGAGAGAGAGAGAGAGAGCGAGGCTGGTGTGTGAGAGAGAGCGAGGCTGCTGTGTGTGTGAGAGAGAGAGCGAGGCTGCTGTGTGTGTGAGAGAGAGAGCGAGGCTGGTGTGTGTGTGTGTGAGAGAGAGAGAGCGAGGCTGCTGTGTGTGAGAGAGAGAGAGAGAGCGAGGCTGCTGTGTGTGTGAGAGAGAGAGAGAGCGAGGCTGCTGTGTGTGTGAGAGAGAGAGAGAGCGAGGCTGCTGTGTGTGTGAGAGAGAGAGAGAGCGAGGCTGCTGTGTGTGAGAGAGAGAGAGAGAGCGAGGGTGGTGTGTGAGAGAGAGAGAGAGAGAGAGAGCGAGGCTGCTGTGTGTGTGAGAGAGAGAGAGAGAGCGAGGCTGCTGTGTGTGTGAGAGAGAGAGAGCGAGGCTGCTGTGTGTGAGAGAGAGAGAGAGCGAGGCTGCTGTGTGTGAGAGAGAGAGAGAGAGAGCGAGGCTGCTGTGTGTGTGAGAGAGAGAGAGCGAGTCTGCTGTGTGTGTGAGAGAGAGAGAGCGAGGCTGCTGTGTGTGAGAGAGAGAGAGCGAGGCTGCTGTGTGTGAGAGAGAGAGAGAGAGCGAGGCTGCTGTGTGTGAGAGAGAGCGAGGCTGCTGTGTGTGTGTGTGTGTGTGTGTGTGTGTGTGAGAGAGAGAGCGAGGCTGCTGTGTGTGTGAGAGAGAGAGAGAGGCTGCTGTGTGTGTGAGAGAGAGAGAGAGAGAGCGAGGCTGGTGTGTGAGAGAGAGAGAGAGAGAGCGAGGCTGGTGTGTGAGAGAGAGAGAGCGAGGCTGCTGTGTGTGTGTGTGTGAGAGAGAGAGCGAGGCTGCTGTGTGTGTGAGAGAGAGAGAGAGAGCGAGGCTGCTGTGTGTGAGAGAGAGAGAGCGAGGCTGCTGTGTGTGTGAGAGAGAGAGAGCGAGGCTGCTGTGTGTGAGAGAGAGAGAGAGAGAGAGGCTGCTGTGTGTGTGTGAGAGAGAGAGAGCGAGGCTGCTGTGTGTGTGAGAGAGAGAGAGCGAGGCTGCTGTGTGAGAGAGAGAGAGAGGGAGGCTGCTGTGTGTGAGAGAGAGAGAGAGAGAGGCTGCTGTGTGTGTGAGAGAGAGAGAGAGAGAGCGAGGCAGGTGTGAGAGAGAGAGAGAGGGAGAGCGAGGCTGCTGTGTGTGTGTGTGTGTGAGAGAGAGAGCGAGGCTGCTGTGTGTGAGAGAGAGAGAGAGCGCGGCTGCTGTGTGTGTGAGAGAGAGAGAGCGAGGCTGCTGTGTGTGTGTGAGAGAGAGAGAGCGAGGTTGCTGTGTGTGTGTGAGAGAGAGAGAGAGAGAGCGAGGCTGGTGTGTGACAGAGAGAGAGAGAGAGCGAGCGAGGCTGCTGTGTGTGTGAGAGAGAGAGAGAGAGCGCGAGGCTGCTGTGTGTGTGAGAGAGAGAGAGCGAGGCTGCTGTGTGTGTGTGTGTGAGAGAGAGCGCGAGGCTGGTGTGTGAGAGAGAGAGCGAGCGAGGCTGCTGTGTGTGTGAGAGAGAGAGAGAGCGAGGCTGCTGTGTGCGAGAGAGAGAGAGAGCGAGGCTGCTGTGTGTGTGAGAGAGAGAGAGAGCGAGGCTGCTGTGTGTGTGAGAGAGAGAGAGAGCGAGGCTGGTGTGTGAGAGAGAGAGAGAGCGAGGCTGGTGTGTGTGAGAGAGAGAGAGCGAGGCTGCTGTGTGTGAGAGAGAGAGAGAGAGCGAGGCTGGTGTGTGTGAGAGAGAGAGAGCGAGGCTGCTGTGTGTGAGAGAGAGAGAGAGAGCGAGGCTGGTGTGTGTGCGAGAGAGAGCGAGGCTGGTGTGTGTGCGAGAGAGAGCGAGGCTGGTGTGTGTGCGAGAGAGAGAGCGAGGCACGTGTATGCGAGAGAGAGTGAGCGAGGCTGCTGTGTGTGAGAGAGAGAGAGAGCGAGGCTGCTGTGTGTGCGAGAGAGAGCGAGGCTGCTGTGTGTGCGAGAGAGAGCGAGGCTGCTGTGTGTGCGAGAGAGAGCGAGAGCGAGGCTGCTGTGTGTGAGAGAGAGAGAGAGCGAGGCTGCTGTGTGTGAGAGAGAGAGAGAGCGAGGCTGCTGTGTGTGAGAGAGAGAGAGCGAGGCTGCTGTGTGTGAGAGAGAGAGAGAGAGCGAGGCTGCTGTGTGTGTGTGAGAGAGAGAGCGAGGCTGCTGTGTGTGAGAGAGAGAGAGAGCGAGGCTGCTGTGTGTGTGAGAGAGAGAGAGCGAGGCTGCTGTGTGTGTGTGTGTGAGAGAGAGAGAGCGAGGCTGCTGTGTGTGTGAGAGAGAGAGAGAGAGCGCGAGGCTGCTGTGTGTGTGAGAGAGAGAGAGCGAGGCTGCTGTGTGTGTGTGTGTGAGAGAGAGCGCGAGGCTGGTGTGTGAGAGAGAGAGCGAGCGAGGCTGCTGTGTGTGTGAGAGAGAGAGAGAGCGAGGCTGCTGTGTGCGAGAGAGAGAGAGAGCGAGGTTGCTGTGTGTGTGAGAGAGAGAGAGAGCGAGGCTGCTGTGTGTGTGAGAGAGAGAGAGAGCGAGGGTGGTGTGTGAGAGAGAGAGAGAGCGAGGCTGGTGTGTGAGAGAGAGAGAGAGCGAGGCTGGTGTGTGAGAGAGAGAGAGCGAGGCTGGTGTGTGTGAGAGAGAGAGAGCGAGGCTGCTGTGTGTGAGAGAGAGAGAGAGAGAGAGCGAGGCTGCTGTGTGTGAGAGAGAGAGAGCGAGGCTGCTGTGTGTGAGAGAGAGAGAGAGAGCGAGGCTGGTGTGTGTGCGAGAGAGAGCGAGGCTGGTGTGTGTGCGAGAGAGAGAGCGAGGCACGTGTATGCGAGAGAGAGTGAGCGAGGCTGCTGTGTGTGAGAGAGAGAGAGAGCGAGGCTGCTGTGTGTGCGAGAGAGAGCGAGGCTGCTGTGTGTGCGAGAGAGAGAGAGAGCGAGGCTGCTGTGTGTGAGAGAGAGAGAGAGCGAGGCTGCTGTGTGTGAGAGAGAGAGAGAGCGAGGCTGCTGTGTGTGAGAGAGAGAGAGCGAGGCTGCTGTGTGTGAGAGAGAGAGAGAGAGCGAGGCTGCTGTGTGTGAGAGAGAGAGAGAGCGAGGCTGCTGTGTGTGAGAGAGAGAGAGCGAGGCTGCTGTGTGTGAGAGAGAGAGAGCGAGGCTGCTGTGTGTGAGAGAGAGAGAGCGAGGCTGCTGTGTGTGAGAGAGAGAGCGAGGCTGCTGTGTGTGAGAGAGAGAGAGCGAGGCTGCTGTGTGTGAGAGAGAGAGAGCGAGGCTGCTGTGTGTGAGAGAGAGAGAGCGAGGCTGCTGTGTGTGTGAGAGAGAGAGAGAGAGCGAGGCTGCTGTGTGTGTGAGAGAGAGAGAGAGCGAGGCTGCTGTGTGTGAGAGAGAGAGAGCGCGAGGCTGCTGTGTGTGAGAGAGAGAGAGAGCGAGGCTGCTGTGTGTGTGTGAGAGAGAGAGAGCGAGGCTGCTGTGTGTGTGAGAGAGAGAGAGAGCGAGGCTGCTGTGTGTGAGAGAGAGAGAGCGAGGCTGCTGTGTGTGTGAGAGAGAGAGAGCGAGGCTGCTGTGTGTGAGAGAGAGAGAGAGAGCGAGGCTGCTGTGTGTGAGAGAGAGAGAGAGCGAGGCTGCTGTGTGTGTGTGAGAGAGAGAGAGCGCGAGGCTGCTGTGTGTGAGAGAGAGAGAGAGAGAGCGCGAGGCCGCTGTGTGTGAGAGAGAGAGAGAGCGAGGCTGCTGTGTGTGAGAGAGAGAGAGAGAGAGAGAGCGAGAGAGAGCGCGAGGCCGCTGTGTGTGAGAGAGAGAGAGAGAGCGAGGCTGCTGTGTGTGAGAGAGAGAGAGAGCGAGGCTGCTGTGTGTGAGAGAGAGAGAGCGCGAGGCTGCTGTGTGTGAGAGAGAGAGAGCGCGAGGCTGCTGTGTGTGAGAGAGAGAGAGAGCGAGGCTGCTGTGTGTGTGAGAGAGAGAGAGAGAGGCTGCTGTGTGTGAGAGAGAGAGAGAGAGCGAGGCTGCTGTGTGTGTGTGTGTGTGTGTGAGAGAGAGAGCGAGGCTGCTGTGTGTGAGAGAGAGAGAGAGCGAGGCTGCTGTGTGTGAGAGAGAGAGAGAGCGAGGCTGCTGTGTGTGTGAGAGAGAGAGAGCGAGGCTGCTGTGTGTGTGAGAGAGAGAGAGAGAGAGCGAGGCTGCTGTGTGTGTGTGAGAGAGAGAGAGCGAGGTTGCTGTGTGTGTGTGAGAGAGAGAGAGAGAGAGAGCGAGGCTGGTGTGTGACAGAGAGAGAGAGAGAGAGCGAGGCTGCTGTGTGTGTGTGTGTGAGAGAGAGAGCGAGGCTGCTGTGTGTGAGAGAGAGAGAGAGAGCGCGAGGCTGCTGTGTGTGTGAGAGAGAGAGCGAGGCTGCTGTGTGTGTGTGTGTGAGAGAGAGCGCGAGGCTGGTGTGTGAGAGAGAGAGCGAGCGAGGCTGCTGTGTGTGTGAGAGAGAGAGAGAGCGAGGCTGGTGTGTGAGAGAGAGAGAGAGAGAGCGAGGCTGGTGTGTGAGAGAGAGAGAGAGAGAGCGAGGCTGGTGTGTGTGAGAGAGAGAGAGCGAGGCTGCTGTGTGTGAGAGAGAGAGAGAGAGAGAGAGAGAGCGAGGCTGCTGTGTGTGAGAGAGAGAGAGCGAGGCTGCTGTGTGTGAGAGAGAGAGAGCGAGGCTGCTGTGTGTGTGTGAGAGAGAGAGCGAGGCTGCTGTGTGTGTGTGAGAGAGAGAGAGCGAGGCTGCTGTGTGTGAGAGAGAGAGAGAGCGAGGCTGCTGTGTGTGTGTGTGAGAGAGAGAGAGAGAGCGAGGCTGCTGTGTGTGAGAGAGAGAGAGAGGGAGAGAGAGCGCGAGGCTGCTGTGTGTGAGAGAGAGAGAGAGCGAGGCTGCTGTGTGTGAGAGAGAGAGAGAGCGAGGCTGCTGTGTGTGTGAGAGAGAGAGAGAGAGAGCGAGGCTGCTGTGTGTGTGAGAGAGAGAGAGAGAGCGAGGCTGCTGTGTGTGTGAGAGAGAGAGCGAGGCTGCTGTGTGTGTGTGAGAGAGAGAGCGAGGCTGCTGTGTGTGAGAGAGAGCGAGGCTGCTGTGTGTGAGAGAAAGAGAGAGAGAGAGAGAGCGAGGCTGCTGTGTGTGTGAGAGAGAGAGAGCGAGGCTGCTGTGTGTGTGAGAGAGAGAGAGCGAGGCTGCTGTGTGTGTGAGAGAGAGAGAGCGAGGCTGCTGTGTGTGTGAG
This sequence comes from Hemiscyllium ocellatum, assembly GCF_020745735.1. Lineage (NCBI taxonomy): Eukaryota > Metazoa > Chordata > Chondrichthyes > Orectolobiformes > Hemiscylliidae > Hemiscyllium > Hemiscyllium ocellatum. The sequence goes on from NW_026867601.1 coordinate 409,360, forward strand.
AGAGAGAGAGAGCGAGGCTGCTGTGTGTGTGAGAGAGAGAGAGAGAGCGAGGCTGCTGTGTGTGTGAGAGAGAGAGCGAGGCTGCTGTGTGTGTGAGAGAGAGAGAGAGCGAGGCTGCTGTGTGTGAGAGAGAGCGAGGCTGCTGTGTGTGTGAGAGAGAGAGAGAGAGAGAGAGCGAGGCTGCTGTGTGTGTGAGAGAGAGCGAGGCTGCTGTGTGTGTGAGAGAGAGAGAGCGAGGCTGCTGTGTGTGTGAGAGAGAGAGAGAGAGCGAGGCTGCTGTGTGTGTGAGAGAGAGAGAGAGAGCGAGGGTGCTGTGTGTGTGTGAGAGAGAGAGAGCGAGGCTGCTGTGTGAGAGAGAGAGAGAGCGAGGCTGCTGTGTGTGAGAGAGAGAGAGAGAGCGAGGCTGCTGTGTGTGTGTGTGTGTGTGTGAGAGAGAGAGCGAGGCTGCTGTGTGTGAGAGAGAGAGAGAGAGCGAGGCTGCTGTGTGTGTGAGAGAGAGAGAGCGAGGCTGCTGTGTGTGTGTGAGAGAGAGAGAGCGAGGTTGCTGTGTGTGTGTGAGAGAGAGAGAGAGAGAGCGAGGCTGGTGTGTGACAGAGAGAGAGAGAGAGAGCGAGGCTGCTGTGTGTGTGAGAGAGAGAGCGAGGCTGCTGTGTGTGTGAGAGAGAGAGAGAGCGCGAGGCTGCTGTGTGTGAGAGAGAGAGAGCGAGGCTGCTGTGTGTGTGTGTGTGAGAGAGAGCGCGAGGCTGCTGTGTGAGAGAGAGAGCGAGCGAGGCTGCTGTGTGTGTGAGAGAGAGCGAGGCTGCTGTGTGTGCGAGAGAGAGCGAGGCTGCTGTGTGTGCGAGAGAGAGCGAGGCTGCTGTGTGTGAGAGAGAGAGAGCGAGGCACGTGTATGCGAGAGAGAGAGAGCGAGGCTGCTGTGTGTGAGAGAGAGAGAGAGCGAGGCTGCTGTGTGTGCGAGAGAGAGCGAGGCTGCTGTGTGTGCGAGAGAGAGCGAGGCTGCTGTGTGTGAGAGAGAGAGAGAGCGAGGCTGCTGTGTGTGAGAGAGAGAGAGAGCGAGGCTGCTGTGTGTGAGAGAGAGAGAGCGAGGCTGCTGTGTGTGAGAGAGAGAGAGAGAGCGAGGCTGCTGTGTGTGAGAGAGAGAGAGAGCGAGGCTGCTGTGTGTGAGAGAGAGAGAGAGCGAGGCTGCTGTGTGTGAGAGAGAGAGAGCGCGAGGCTGCTGTGTGTGAGAGAGAGAGAGAGAGAGCGAGGCTGCTGTGTGTGAGAGAGAGCGAGGCTGCTGTGTGTGTGAGAGAGAGAGCGAGGCTGCTGTGTGTGTGAGAGAGAGAGAGCGAGGCTGCTGTGTGTGTGAGAGAGAGAGAGCGAGGCTGCTGTGTGTGTGAGAGAGAGAGAGCGAGGCTGCTGTGTGTGAGAGAGAGAGAGAGAGCGAGGCTGCTGTGTGTGTGTGTGAGAGAGAGAGAGAGCGAGGCTGCTGTGTGTGAGAGAGAGAGAGAGGGAGAGAGAGCGCGAGGCTGCTGTGTGTGAGAGAGAGAGAGAGAGCGAGGCTGCTGTGTGTGAGAGAGAGAGAGAGCGAGGCTGCTGTGTGTGAGAGAGAGAGAGAGCGAGGCTGCTGTGTGTGTGTGAGAGAGAGAGAGCGCGAGGCTGCTGTGTGTGAGAGAGAGAGAGCGAGAGAGAGCGCGAGGCTGCTGTGTGTGAGAGAGAGAGAGAGAGCGAGGCTGCTGTGTGTGTGAGAGAGAGAGAGCGAGGCTGCTGTGTGTGTGAGAGAGAGAGAGGGAGAGAGAGCGCGAGGCTGCTGTGTGTGAGAGTGAGGCTGCTGTGTGTGTGAGAGAGAGAGAGAGAGAGCGAGGCTGCTGTGTGTGTGAGAGAGAGAGAGAGAGAGCGAGGCTGCTGTGTGTGTGAGAGAGAGAGAGAGAGCGAGGCTGCTGTGTGTGTGAGAGAGAGAGAGCGAGGCTGCTGTGTGTGAGAGAGAGCGAGGCTGCTGTGTGTGTGAGAGAGAGAGAGCGAGGCTGCTGTGTGTGTGAGAGAGAGAGAGGCTGCTGTGTGTGAGAGAGAGCGAGGCTGCTGTGTGTGTGAGAGAGAGCGAGGCTGCTGTGTGTGTGAGAGAGAGCGAGGCTGCTGTGTGTGTGAGAGAGAGCGAGGCTGCTGTGTGTGTGAGAGAGAGAGAGCGAGGCTGCTGTGTGTGTGAGAGAGAGAGAGCGAGGCTGCTGTGTGTGTGAGAGAGAGAGAGCGAGGCTGCTGTGTGTGTGAGAGAGAGAGAGAGCGAGGCTGCTGTGTGTGCGAGAGAGAGCGAGGCTGCTGTGTGTGCGAGAGAGAGCGAGGCTGCTGTGTGTGCGAGAGAGAGCGAGGCTGCTGTGTGTGCGAGAGAGAGCGAGAGCGAGGCTGCTGTGTGTGAGAGAGAGAGAGAGCGAGGCTGCTGTGTGTGAGAGAGAGAGAGAGCGAGGCTGCTGTGTGTGAGAGAGAGAGAGCGAGGCTGCTGTGTGTGAGAGAGAGAGAGAGAGCGAGGCTGCTGTGTGTGTGTGAGAGAGAGAGCGAGGCTGCTGTGTGTGAGAGAGAGAGAGAGCGAGGCTGCTGTGTGTGTGAGAGAGAGAGAGCGAGGCTGCTGTGTGTGTGTGTGTGAGAGAGAGAGAGCGAGGCTGCTGTGTGTGTGAGAGAGAGAGAGAGAGCGCGAGGCTGCTGTGTGTGTGAGAGAGAGAGAGCGAGGCTGCTGTGTGTGTGTGTGTGAGAGAGAGCGCGAGGCTGGTGTGTGAGAGAGAGAGAGAGCGAGGCTGCTGTGTGTGTGAGAGAGAGAGAGAGCGAGGCTGCTGTGTGCGAGAGAGAGAGAGAGCGAGGTTGCTGTGTGTGTGAGAGAGAGAGAGAGCGAGGCTGCTGTGTGTGTGAGAGAGAGAGAGAGCGAGGCTGGTGTGTGAGAGAGAGAGAGAGCGAGGCTGGTGTGTGAGAGAGAGAGAGAGCGAGGCTGGTGTGTGAGAGAGAGAGAGCGAGGCTGGTGTGTGTGAGAGAGAGAGAGCGAGGCTGCTGTGTGTGAGAGAGAGAGAGAGAGAGAGCGAGGCTGCTGTGTGTGAGAGAGAGAGAGCGAGGCTGCTGTGTGTGAGAGAGAGAGAGAGAGCGAGGCTGGTGTGTGTGCGAGAGAGAGCGAGGCTGGTGTGTGTGCGAGAGAGAGAGCGAGGCACGTGTATGCGAGAGAGAGTGAGAGAGGCTGCTGTGTGTGAGAGAGAGAGAGAGCGAGGCTGCTGTGTGTGCGAGAGAGAGCGAGGCTGCTGTGTGTGCGAGAGAGAGCGAGAGCGAGGCTGCTGTGTGTGAGAGAGAGAGAGAGCGAGGCTGCTGTGTGTGAGAGAGAGAGAGAGCGAGGCTGCTGTGTGTGAGAGAGAGAGAGCGAGGCTGCTGTGTGTGAGAGAGAGAGAGAGAGCGAGGCTGCTGTGTGTGAGAGAGAGAGAGAGCGAGGCTGCTGTGTGTGAGAGAGAGAGAGCGAGGCTGCTGTGTGTGAGAGAGAGAGAGCGAGGCTGCTGTGTGTGAGAGAGAGAGAGCGAGGCTGATGTGTGTGAGAGAGAGAGAGCGAGGCTGCTGTGTGTGAGAGAGAGAGAGCGAGGCTGCTGTGTGTGAGAGAGAGAGAGCGAGGCTGCTGTGTGTGTGAGAGAGAGAGAGAGAGCGAGGCTGCTGTGTGTGTGAGAGAGAGAGAGAGCGAGGCTGCTGTGTGTGAGAGAGAGAGAGCGCGAGGCTGCTGTGTGTGAGAGAGAGAGAGAGCGAGGCTGCTGTGTGTGTGTGAGAGAGAGAGAGCGAGGCTGCTGTGTGTGTGAGAGAGAGAGAGAGCGAGGCTGCTGTGTGTGAGAGAGAGAGAGCGAGGCTGCTGTGTGTGTGAGAGAGAGAGAGCGAGGCTGCTGTGTGTGAGAGAGAGAGAGAGAGCGAGGCTGCTGTGTGTGAGAGAGAGAGAGAGCGAGGCTGCTGTGTGTGTGTGAGAGAGAGAGAGCGCGAGGCTGCTGTGTGTGAGAGAGAGAGAGAGAGAGCGCGAGGCCGCTGTGTGTGAGAGAGAGAGAGCGCGAGGCTGCTGTGTGTGAGAGAGAGAGAGAGAGAGAGAGCGAGAGAGAGCGCGAGGCCGCTGTGTGTGAGAGAGAGAGAGAGAGCGAGGCTGCTGTGTGTGAGAGAGAGAGAGAGCGAGGCTGCTGTGTGTGAGAGAGAGAGTGCGCGAGGCTGCTGTGTGTGAGAGAGAGAGAGCGCGAGGCTGCTGTGTGTGAGAGAGAGAGAGAGCGAGGCTGCTGTGTGTGAGAGAGAGAGAGAGAGAGGCTGCTGTGTGTGAGAGAGAGAGAGAGAGCGAGGCTGCTGTGTGTGTGTGTGTGTGTGTGAGAGAGAGAGCGAGGCTGCTGTGTGTGAGAGAGAGAGAGAGCGAGGCTGCTGTGTGTGAGAGAGAGAGAGAGCGAGGCTGCTGTGTGTGTGAGAGAGAGAGAGCGAGGCTGCTGTGTGTGTGAGAGAGAGAGAGAGAGAGCGAGGCTGCTGTGTGTGTGTGAGAGAGAGAGAGCGAGGTTGCTGTGTGTGTGTGAGAGAGAGAGAGAGAGAGAGCGAGGCTGGTGTGTGACAGAGAGAGAGAGAGAGAGCGAGGCTGCTGTGTGTGTGTGTGTGAGAGAGAGAGCGAGGCTGCTGTGTGTGAGAGAGAGAGAGAGAGCGCGAGGCTGCTGTGTGTGTGAGAGAGAGAGCGAGGCTGCTGTGTGTGTGTGTGTGAGAGAGAGCGCGAGGCTGGTGTGTGAGAGAGAGAGCGAGCGAGGGTGCTGTGTGTGTGAGAGAGAGAGAGAGCGAGGCTGGTGTGTGAGAGAGAGAGAGAGAGAGCGAGGCGGGTGTGTGAGAGAGAGAGAGAGAGAGCGAGGCTGGTGTGTGTGAGAGAGAGAGAGCGAGGCTGCTGTGTGTGAGAGAGAGAGAGAGAGAGAGAGAGAGAGCGAGGCTGCTGTGTGTGAGAGAGAGAGAGCGAGGCTGCTGTGTGTGAGAGAGAGAGAGCGAGGCTGCTGTGTGTGTGTGAGAGAGAGAGCGAGGCTGCTGTGTGTGTGTGAGAGAGAGAGAGCGAGGCTGCTGTGTGTGAGAGAGAGAGAGAGCGAGGCTGCTGTGTGTGTGTGTGAGAGAGAGAGAGAGAGCGAGGCTGCTGTGTGTGAGAGAGAGAGAGAGGGAGAGAGAGCGCGAGGCTGCTGTGTGTGAGAGAGAGAGAGAGCGAGGCTGCTGTGTGTGAGAGAGAGAGAGAGCGAGGCTGCTGTGTGTGTGAGAGAGAGAGAGAGAGAGCGAGGCTGCTGTGTGTGTGAGAGAGAGAGAGAGAGCGAGGCTGCTGTGTGTGTGAGAGAGAGAGCGAGGCTGCTGTGTGTGTGTGAGAGAGAGAGCGAGGCTGCTGTGTGTGAGAGAGAGCGAGGCTGCTGTGTGTGAGAGAAAGAGAGAGAGAGAGAGAGCGAGGCTGCTGTGTGTGTGAGAGAGAGAGAGCGAGGCTGCTGTGTGTGTGAGAGAGAGAGAGCGAGGCTGCTGTGTGTGTGAGAGAGAGAGAGCGAGGCTGCTGTGTGTGTGAGAGAGAGAGAGAGCGAGGCTGCTGTGTGTGTGAGAGAGAGAGAGAGAGCGAGGCTGCTGTGTGTGTGAGAGAGAGAGCGAGGCTGCTGTGTGTGTGAGAGAGAGAGAGAGCGAGGCTGCTGTGTGTGAGAGAGAGCGAGGCTGCTGTGTGTGTGAGAGAGAGAGAGAGAGAGAGAGCGAGGCTGCTGTGTGTGTGAGAGAGAGCGAGGCTGCTGTGTGTGTGAGAGAGAGAGAGCGAGGCTGCTGTGTGTGTGAGAGAGAGAGAGAGAGCGAGGCTGCTGTGTGTGTGAGAGAGAGAGAGAGAGCGAGGCTGCTGTGTGTGTGTGAGAGAGAGAGAGCGAGGCTGCTGTGTGAGAGAGAGAGAGAGCGAGGCTGCTGTGTGTGAGAGAGAGAGAGAGAGCGAGGCTGCTGTGTGTGTGTGTGTGTGTGTGAGAGAGAGAGCGAGGCTGCTGTGTGTGAGAGAGAGAGAGAGAGCGAGGCTGCTGTGTGTGTGAGAGAGAGAGAGCGAGGCTGCTGTGTGTGTGTGAGAGAGAGAGAGCGAGGTTGCTGTGTGTGTGTGAGAGAGAGAGAGAGAGAGCGAGGCTGGTGTGTGACAGAGAGAGAGAGAGAGAGCGAGGCTGCTGTGTGTGTGAGAGAGAGAGCGAGGCTGCTGTGTGTGTGAGAGAGAGAGAGAGCGCGAGGCTGCTGTGTGTGAGAGAGAGAGAGCGAGGCTGCTGTGTGTGTGTGTGTGAGAGAGAGCGCGAGGCTGCTGTGTGAGAGAGAGAGCGAGCGAGGCTGCTGTGTGTGTGAGAGAGAGCGAGGCTGCTGTGTGTGCGAGAGAGAGCGAGGCTGCTGTGTGTGCGAGAGAGAGCGAGGCTGCTGTGTGTGAGAGAGAGAGAGCGAGGCACGTGTATGCGAGAGAGAGAGAGCGAGGCTGCTGTGTGTGAGAGAGAGAGAGAGCGAGGCTGCTGTGTGTGCGAGAGAGAGCGAGGCTGCTGTGTGTGCGAGAGAGAGCGAGGCTGCTGTGTGTGAGAGAGAGAGAGAGCGAGGCTGCTGTGTGTGAGAGAGAGAGAGAGCGAGGCTGCTGTGTGTGAGAGAGAGAGAGCGAGGCTGCTGTGTGTGAGAGAGAGAGAGAGAGCGAGGCTGCTGTGTGTGAGAGAGAGAGAGAGCGAGGCTGCTGTGTGTGAGAGAGAGAGAGAGCGAGGCTGCTGTGTGTGAGAGAGAGAGAGCGCGAGGCTGCTGTGTGTGAGAGAGAGAGAGAGAGAGCGAGGCTGCTGTGTGTGAGAGAGAGCGAGGCTGCTGTGTGTGTGAGAGAGAGAGCGAGGCTGCTGTGTGTGTGAGAGAGAGAGAGCGAGGCTGCTGTGTGTGTGAGAGAGAGAGAGCGAGGCTGCTGTGTGTGTGAGAGAGAGAGAGCGAGGCTGCTGTGTGTGAGAGAGAGAGAGAGAGCGAGGCTGCTGTGTGTGTGTGTGAGAGAGAGAGAGAGCGAGGCTGCTGTGTGTGAGAGAGAGAGAGAGGGAGAGAGAGCGCGAGGCTGCTGTGTGTGAGAGAGAGAGAGAGAGCGAGGCTGCTGTGTGTGAGAGAGAGAGAGAGCGAGGCTGCTGTGTGTGAGAGAGAGAGAGAGCGAGGCTGCTGTGTGTGTGTGAGAGAGAGAGAGCGCGAGGCTGCTGTGTGTGAGAGAGAGAGAGCGAGAGAGAGCGCGAGGCTGCTGTGTGTGAGAGAGAGAGAGAGAGCGAGGCTGCTGTGTGTGTGAGAGAGAGAGAGCGAGGCTGCTGTGTGTGTGAGAGAGAGAGAGGGAGAGAGAGCGCGAGGCTGCTGTGTGTGAGAGTGAGGCTGCTGTGTGTGTGAGAGAGAGAGAGAGAGAGCGAGGCTGCTGTGTGTGTGAGAGAGAGAGAGAGAGAGCGAGGCTGCTGTGTGTGTGAGAGAGAGAGAGAGAGCGAGGCTGCTGTGTGTGTGAGAGAGAGAGAGCGAGGCTGCTGTGTGTGAGAGAGAGCGAGGCTGCTGTGTGTGTGAGAGAGAGAGAGCGAGGCTGCTGTGTGTGTGAGAGAGAGAGAGGCTGCTGTGTGTGAGAGAGAGCGAGGCTGCTGTGTGTGTGAGAGAGAGCGAGGCTGCTGTGTGTGTGAGAGAGAGCGAGGCTGCTGTGTGTGTGAGAGAGAGCGAGGCTGCTGTGTGTGTGAGAGAGAGCGAGGCTGCTGTGTGTGTGAGAGAGAGCGAGGCTGCTGTGTGTGTGAGAGAGAGAGAGAGAGAGAGTGAGGCTGCTGTGTGTGTGAGAGAGAGAGAGAGAGAGAGCGAGGCTGCTGTGTGTGTGAGAGAGAGAGAGCGAGGCTGCTGTCTGTGTGAGAGAGAGAGAGCGAGGCTGCTGTCTGTGTGAGAGAGAGAGAGGCTGCTGTGTGAGCGAGAGAGAGAGAGAGAGCGAGGCTGCTGTGTGAGCGAGAGAGAGAGAGAGAGCGAGGCTGCTGTGTGTGAGTGAGAGAGAGAGAGAGCGAGGCTGCTGTGTGTGAGAGAGAGAGAGAGCGAGGCTTCTCTGTGTGTGTGTGTCTGTGTGTGTGTGTGAGAGAGACAGAGGTTGCTGTGAGGAATGGTGTGTGTGACCCGTGATATGAAATTCTCCGTTCCTCTCCTCTTCTCGCAACCGCCCCCCTTCAGAGAGAGTTGGTACCGTGTCTCAGTGCGTTACGGTATCCCGGCGTCCCGTGCGTTTAACGGTCACGCTCGATCTTTGCTTTTAAATATTAGGTGTGCGTATATATTTCCACGTTTCTATTCCGAACCTGACGAAGGCGTTTGTCTTGTCTGCTGTGTTTTCTGGTTGTATTTTGTTTTGTCTTTCTCGGACTCCCCACCCAAGAGCAGCTGACCCACACAGTTGTGTTTTTTTTTCTATCTGTTCTCTCCGCAGTCTGGAAAGTGCTAAGTCCACCACCCAGAAAGGCCCTGCCCTGGTCCCAGAACTCGACATCAGTCTGTCTGAACCCGCTGCCCCTTCCTCTGCCCCGGTGTCGCTTTCTGAGTTACCAGCTGAGCTCCCCAGCTCCCTGCCGAGTGACCCTTACCTCTCCAGTGTGATTGGCGTGAAGCCTGTGTCGCTCCTCACAGTCAGTATGGTGTCCTCCAAGGGTTCTGCAACAGGGAGTGTCTCCAGCAAGGTGGCTTCCAGCAGCCAGCTGGCAAAGAAGTCAGTGGAAAAGCAGCGATTCTCTCCCTACTGATGCCTGGAAATGCGTCTGCCATCTCTGTAGGGGCCTTCTGCCTGTTCTCCCCTGTCACAGGAAACTGAGAAATGTGTCGATGGTTCTGCCGAAAACAAAAAGCTCTAATTTCTCTCTCTGTCTCTCCCCCCCCCCCCTGTGAGCGCTCGCTCGCTCTCTCTCTCCCCCACGCGCTCGCTCTCTCTCCCACCCCGCGCGCTCGCTCTCTCTCCCACCCCGCGCGCTCGCTCTCTCTCCCACCCCGCGCGCTCGCTCTCTCTCCCACCCCGCGCGCTCGCTCTCTCTTCCCCGCGCGCTCTCTCTCTCTCCCCCACGCGCTCGCTCTCTCTCCCACCCCGCGCGCTCGCTCTCTCTCCCACCCCGCGCGCTCGCTCTCTCTCCCACCCCGCGCGCTCGCTCTCTCTCCCACCCCGCGCGCTCGCTCTCTCTCCCACCCCGCGCGCTCGCTCTCTCTCCCCCCCCGCGCGCTCGCTCTCTCTCCCACCCCGCGCGCTCGCTCTCTCTTCCCCGCGCGCTCGCTCTCCCCCCCGCGCTCGCTCTCTCTCTCCCCGCGCGCTTGCTCTCTCTCTCTCCCCCCGCACGCTCGCTGTCCCTCCCTCCCCGCGCGCTCGCTGTCCCTCCCTCCCCGCGCGCTCGCTGTCCCTCCCTCCCCGCGCGCTCGCTGTCCCTCCCTCCCCGCGCGCTCGCTGTCCCTCCCTCCCCGCGCGCTCGCTGTCCCTCCCTCCCCGCGCGCTCGCTGTCCCTCCCTCCCCGCGCGCTCGCTCTCTCTCCCACCCCGCGCGCTCGCTCTCTCTCCCACCCCGCGCGCTCGCTCTCTCTCCCCCCCCCCCCCCTCGTGCGCTCATTCTCTCTCTCTCTCCCCTGGGCTCGCTTGCTCTCTCCCCCCGTACGATCTCCTCTCCCCCCCCCCCCCCCCCCCCCCCCCCCCCCTCTCTGTGTTAAAGACGATACGTGTATTTTGTTCCTTTCGGTTTGGAGGTTTCAGGAGTAAACCATCTCTGTGTGTGAGAATGACTCTGTCTTTGTGCTCTGCCCCCACTCCCCATCCATCCTCCCAAGTGAGCTGGAGAGTTGGTTTAAACGCTCCCAGAGTCTCGCTCTTCCCCTCTGGGCGTTTTATGGAAAACAAACGTTTTGGGTGTTTTGCAAAAAGGGGCTGGAAGGTCAAGGGAAGGGTGTGGAGGGTGGGGCAGACAGGATTTGCCCGATCGCAGCAGGGGTTTTGGGGTGGGTGGGAGGGAGGGTAGTTTGTGTTCAGACTCTGTGTGTGTGAGGGGATTGTGTGAGGGTCTAGAGATTCCTGTTGTAATGACGGTCTCCATGGGATTTGAACTGTGGTGGACTCTGGAATTGTTTTAAATAACATGGGATGGTTTTATTCCCGCTCTCTCTCTCTCCCTCCCGTACTCTCTCTCTCTCCCTCCCGCTGTGTCCCTTTGGGAGTGTTGTTTCGGTGTTGAGTATTTGAGAGAGAGGTGTGTGTGTAACCCCTCCTGGTACAGTGTGGGCTGGGTGGGGAGGGAGGGGTGTGTGTGTGTAACCACTCCTGGATCAGTGTGGGCTGGGTGGGGAGGGAGGGGTGTGTGTGTGTGTGTAACTACTCCTGGATCAGTGTGGGCTGGGTGGGGAGGGAGGGGTGTGTGTGTAACCCCTCCTGGATTAGTGTGGGCTGGGTGGGGAGGAGGGGTGTGTGTGTGTGTGTGTGTGTGTAACTACTCCTGGATCAGTGTGGGCTGGGTGGGGAGGGACGGGTGTGTGTGTGTGTGTGTGTAACTACTCCTGGATCAGTGTGGGCTGGGTGGGGAGGGAGGGGGGGTGTGTGTGTGTGTGTGTGTGTGTGTAACTACTCCTGGATCAGTGTGGGCTGGATGGGGAGGGAGGGGTGTGTGTGTAACCCCTCCTGGATTAGTGTGGGCTGGGTGGGGAGGGAGGGGTGTGTGTGTGTGTGTGTAACTACTCCTGGATCAGTGTGGGCTGGGTGGGGAGGGACAGGTGTGTGTGTGTGTAACTACTCCTGGATCAGTGGGGAGGGGTGGTGAGGGTGTGGGGAAGATGGATCTGTGTTTGAGTGACCCCTGAGCCCCACCGTCCTCCTGCTATCAGAGTCTGCGAAGGAGTGATCGCTCCCTCTCTCTCTCTCCCTCTCTCTCTCTCTCTCTCTCTCTCTCTCTCTCCCTCTCTCTCTCCCTCCCCCTGAACCGAGCTTGCACACAATGGGAGTGCGTTCCCAGGGGAAAGTCCCTCGCTGACAAACAGTTTGCGAGGGAGCCCTCACGGGAATCCGAGCAACAGCTGCCTGTGAGGGAGGGAGGAATTTGCCCGTGTGCAAACTGCTATTGTAAAAGCTGTGTCCCCCTTTGGGAGTGTTGTTTTAGTATTTCCGAGAGAGGAGGAGGGGTGTGTGTGTGTGTGACCACACCCTGACCGGACTGGTGAGGGAGGGGGCTTGGGGGCGACAGAGACAGGGGGTGGGGGGGATGCTAAGGGGGGGGGGGGGGGGGGGAGTTGAGCTCGATCGTGTCTGTTAAGTTTTTAGTTCTCTAACCCGTCGTTGGTGCCCCGAGCAGATCGACTGCCCCCTGTTACTCTGGGACACCATCTCTTCCCCACCCACCCCTAACCCACAGGCGAAGGTTGAGTGGGAGGAGGAGGAGAGTCTCCCTGGAGCCTTGTCGACATGAGAGCTCTCCAGAGCCATCGGGGTGCAGAGAGAGAGAGGGAAGCTTTCCCCCCTCCATCAGATCCCCACTGCCCTGACCTTCTCATTAATGTATACGACAGTGTATGTGTGTGCAGAATATTACTGTTCCCCATCTGACCTGTCACGGCTGTATTCAGTGTAAACAGTGTTCAGGCAACGCTCTCGCACTCTCTCTCTC